>NC_136484.1:173733109-173760609 GCF_053919585.1 Euprymna scolopes | reverse complement strand
AACGGTTTTCATCAAATGGAAATGGAATAATTTTCTAGGACGATAATTGTATCAGCCCACCCTGTAATATGTATATTGTAATCGGAATGTGTGTACACATATATATATATATATATATATATATATATATATATATATATATAGTAGTAGTAGTAAGTTATAAAATATATATGGCAATTAAACTACACAGAACTTCGGTCAATTTTTGGTCTACAGACATGAAACTTAATATATCGGATAATCGAACCCATGCAAAACTTGATATTTGGGAAAATCGGCGCAAAAGTGTGAAAATAGAATAAAAAACAGAATTTATTAGGTGATGGTCAAACGACGGCATTACGAATATGCATGCGTAACGTAATAGCTATTCTTTCATGTTTTAATTTTTAGCCTTGCAGCAAACATGTCTTCGTAGCTCAAAAGAAAAAGTAAACCTTTAACTAAACATTTGGGTTTCGATTCTCGGTGGTGGCGCATGTTTTTGTTTTTTCTTTAACCTTTAAATCATTACTATATATTGGGTTGATAATAAATACGATATCTACATTAATCAAAATATCATATTTAAACGTATTTCATAATCGGGCAATGCCGGGCAGCCTAATATATATATAACTGATTTTTAATTTAATTATAATTTGATTTTTTTAAATTATCAATCACATTACTTAATAAATATATATATATATATATATATATATATATATATATATATATATATATAATAGCAGGGATACCCAACAAATGTTCAACCTTTGCATACTTTTATTGTCATTCAAATCTTTGGAATCGTCCATTTTTCAATCAAATCGATTGATTGCCCGTTCTACTGAGGGACCCCATCCCGCAGTGTAGCGAAAGAAGCTTCACATGCCTCCCAGCAGTGACTTAGTCCACAATACATTGTAGTCGATATTGCACTGTAGAGAACCTACCGTTGATTTTATAAAATTCTCTGTAAATAATGGTTTCACTTGACGTTTCAAATGCAAAAGTCAAGTATCAGGATTCATTCTAAACAGAAACATTCATTTAGAACACACCCCAGTCTTATAAAAAACGATTGTTTTATGAAATTATTTTTACATAATAACTTTAAAGTTAAATGTACAACATTCATGTATTATGGTTCATTTGTGCTCTTAACAGGCACAATTGTTTCGAAGGCGACCCTGTCTTACAGAAGAACTTATTCCTAATTTTATAGGTTGAATTTTACTTCTGTCGTGATAAAACTTCTCAAATGCACTTAACTTTGGTCAAAATCGGGCTTTCTTCTTTAATCAAATTTTTGGATTTTTGATTTTCAATACTTATCAGATGCATCCTGATACAAAACCTACGTAAGAGCACTCCCAGACACATCAAGTATTTTCGTGTGAAATTTTTTTAAATCGGCACAGCCATTTCCGAGTCCATATGGAACTCACTTTCTCTCCCCCAAACACAGTTTCTTTTATATGATTGATATATATTTGTGTGTGTGTATGTGTGTGTGTATGTGTGTGTGTGTATTGTTATAGAAAATTAGAACACGATATTCTGTTTGATATGTTTTAGCCTTCCGTAATACAATAAAATATTATTATTTAGTAATTGGTCACTCTACTGGAATTCTCTTAACCAAATCAAATGTAATCTCTCTCTCTATCTCTATCTCTCTCTCCCTCTCTCTTATATATATATATATATATATATATATATATATATATAATTCCACATGAGGATGAAACGCATAAAATTCTATGTAGCTTAAGTAGCATATATATTTTTTTTTAATTACTACCGAGCTCTACTTATTCATCGAGCACTGTCAAAGCAAATGCTGAAATTATTAGCATAAAATTTAGTGTATGGGAATAATATGATGTAATTGGACAGCTATATCTTTGAAATTTAACGTATTATCTGAATAGCAATATATGTTATGGTTTGAACCAAAAAATATTTGATAGTGTTTGTTTTCACTGGCTCGTCTTATGTATCTACTGAACAGGTTTTTAATATAAAAACCTCCATAGATAAATTTAATATAAATTTGTCCGTTTAGCAATTTATATTATTGTTCTAATGAAGCTACAGTAATTTTAAGTTTGAACATGATAATAAATTATCCCCCGACTCTCAATTTAAAAAAAAAAATTTAACTGAATTTTTTTTTATTTGAAATATCAATGTCTGTTTCTATAATTTATGAGTCTGTCTGCACTTGCATGGTTACAGACATAAGAAGGTATTTGTTTTATACTGATTAAAAAAAATTGGATTTGTCTTGTCTTCCTTTTAGTTTTTAATGAATCATACAAATATTGTCTCTCATTTTGTTTTAGAATATTCAACTCTAAAATTAAAATAGCTTCAAATCAAATCTCAAATTTTTTAGAAAAAAATAAACAATAAAATAATACATTGCTCTCTGCACTGCTTACGCCTCACACATAAAATCAATCAGATGGGCTGACTTTATCTTTATAAATCCGTATTTCAATTTTTCATCACTATATATTACATTTTAGAAAATGTGTAACATTCAAGTTTTATAGGTCTTAAGAAAAAATTATAATTCAATGAATTTTGGTTAAATACTGTGACATATTTCAGTTTCCAAATTGGGTTGTGTATATACAAGTTCTAAAATTCCTATAAAACACTTTAAAAAATTGATACTTGAGAAATATTTATTAATTGATGTTTAATACTTATTCTTTAACTTTTGTAAAAATCGTTGGCCATATACACAGACAATTCTCTCCCTCGTGAATCAACATAAGAGAAGTAACTCCTTGATAAAAAATCAATTACTTCCCTTTAGTAAAACAAAAAAAAAATGGGTAAATAAAATTACTGAAACCCCATTCCTTAGTGAAATTTATGCCAATTGACCTCTGCAGACTGAATATACTTTTTTTAACTCTAGACTTTATTCATCAGGGGCAACGCCGATCCAAAAAAATTACAACATGGTTGATCATTGTTTAGTAGTTTGGTACTTTTGGTTAGACATACAAACGCGCTGACGATTGTCTTTTAAGTAATGGCTGCCCACCACCGTAACGTTCATTGTAATAACAATCATTGTGTCTAAAGTAAATTTATGTTCGTCAACATTCAATTACTCTTGATTAGCTTGATTAGTTTTTCACTTGTTTTACTTGAATAAATAAATTACAGAAGAGATAACGTAAAGGTTGCTAAACTGCATCAGGAAAAATCGTGCGAAGTAACCAACTGGATTCGAACTTGGCACATCTAGGTAGTCAGTCCATATCGTTATCCGTTTTTCCACTGCCATCTGCTAATGTGACTATACACTCCTTATTCATTTTGGCTTTAATATTTTTGACAGGTAGCATACCTGAATTTCAAATAAGCTTTGATAGGGAAATTGCGGATTAGGCGGTCAGGTTGTTGGACAAGGGTAAGATCATGAATATGAAAGAGGAGTTGAGGGTTATAAATGTTCTGACAGGTCATGCTTTCAATATCGAGTATCCAGTTTGCTCGGTTGCTTAACATAAGATATCTGGAGTCAAGGGGTCAAGTGTTTATGGTGGCTGAAGTGTTATTGTGTACTTGGCTAAGTGGTCTTAAGAACTGGTTACGCAATTTAATGACGCTTACACGCAGACAATAGTAAGTATGCAAATTGTGATATTCAGCAGCAGTGCAACCTGCCCCAATGCTAAGGGATCAGGTGTTCAGGGGTGAGGTAGTTAATATGAAAAAAGACATTTAGGGGTCAGGTCTATTAGCTTCTCTTAATATTAAGGATAGCTACAACACAAGGTCATGGTTGTTAGCAAAAGGAAAGGTGAGAGAGTGTTATTATACCATTATATATAATAACTGAACTTAGACTCTCGGTGACAACAACAACAACAAAATTCAAGCTCATAAAAAATGTCAAATCGACAGACATTTTTTTTTTTTTGTCTTCTTCGGTTTGCTACTGAACAAATATTTTTTTATAATTATAGTAATAATATCCGGCCGTTTTATTTTATGCTTAATATCTTAACTGTTTTCAATGTTTTCTTGATCTTTTTATAGCAAAGATCTAGCCAACGTTGACGTAAGTCGATGTTATGTCTCGTGTAGAAGAATAAAATATGTTTCTACCAAATTGAGATACAATACAGTCATAATCACCAAGACGTGTACAACTGCAGCACAAAAGAGAAAGTTATAAAAAAAATAAAGCAAATATAAGGCATTATATATATACTAGCAAAAATGTGCTTCTCTTTTTGACCGCATATATTTGCTAATATATATAATGTAAGTGTTTAGTTTGCTTATGAATAGTTGATTGTTGCAATTTCTTGAAGTGTGCTACTCCCTCCATTCCAAGAAAAGGGGGCAGTAATGCCTGGGAGGAGGATTTTTCATAACAGAGCAGATACTATTCTCCCTCTTACAAAAATGGAGGTGATAATGCTTGAGCGGATGATATTATAACAGATAAACATATCCTACTTTTTTGTGCTAATGAGTCACCGCTTAGCAAGGCCCAAAGACAACCCGAGGCCACTTTATAAGTGCCTGGTATCAGTCGATACGGGTGCTATCAAATTGTGTGTGTGTTTGTGTGTGTGTGTGTGTGGGTGTGTGTGTGTGTGTGTGTGTGTGTGTGTGTGTGAGGGAGTGTGGGAGTGGATACTTTAAGATTTATCATTATTATCTTTATTATTATCATCATTTTTATTATTATTATCATTGTCATTATTATCATTATAATTATCATTATTACTATCATCATTTTTATTATCACCACTTTTATTATCATTATTATCACAATTATCATTATTATCATTATCATTATCCATGTTATCATTTTTATTATTATCATCATTATTATTATAATCATTATTATTATCATCATTATTTTCATTATCATTATTATTATTATCATGATTATCATTATTATTATTATCATGATTATCATTATTATTATTATTATCATTATTATCATTATTATTATCATCATTATTATTATTATCATTATTATTATTATCATTATTATCATCATTTTTATTATCATCATCATCATTATTATTATCATTATTATTATTATCATCATCATTATTATTATCATCATCATTATTATTATTATCATCATTATTATTATCATTATTATTATTATTATTGGCTCACATGGAGCTTTCACACAAGTCAACAAACGATCGGTTTGGAAACCTGTGGTGTTCTCTGGAAGCTGAGTGGCATAAAGTCTCCCCAGACGTCCGGCTCTCCCCACCTCCTTCGATAGCATTTGCAAATAAATTTGCGTCATCGCAACAGCCGCATACCATTGATTTCTCGCTGGTAGTGGGCATTGGTTTATATTGGAATTTGAGTGGCACTAAGCCTCCCCACGATCCAAGTTCTCTTTGCGCTTGTCCAGCGGAGGTCTGGCCAGCACTCTCTCCTCAGTCTTTCCATCCTCCTTGACCCTTCTCCGCTCTTTGGTATCACTTTTCTAGTGGGGGGGGGGGCGGTGATGAGACAATGGGGCGATGCATGATGGCGGTGTAGAACTTGTAGATATGCAGCTTTGGAGTTCTTCATTATATGTAACGTTTCTTTGTTTAATATTTCAGCCGTTTTCATTATCGTTAGCATTGTATTTTTACAGTTATTCCTCTGATTCCAATTTCTGCTATTCTTTTTTCGGAATTGTTCCTAGTGCTCCTACTATTATCGGTACTATTTTGATTTTCTTCATCATCCAAATCCCTTTTAACTCTCTGGCTAGCTCTATGTATTTGCTTCATTCTCCTTTTCTTTCATATCATCCTGTGGTCAGCTCGGACAGCAAAGTCTACGATTTGACAAGATTTTTCTTTCTTGTTAATTATTACGACATCTGGTCTTCTTGCTTGGATGGGTTTGTCCGTCTGTATGTCCATGTCCCATAGGATTTTGTGGTTCTCGTTTATGCTTGTACTATTTCTCTGTACACTCAAAATGCAGTCGTTTGCATAATTCCCAGTGCACCGCCCTCCCCACTTGGTCATACCTGTTTTTGCATTCCTTTTGGAACAGTTTGCTGCATTCACTTACTATATGGTTTATCGTTTCGTCTCTCTGTCCACATAGTTTGCATTTTCTGTTTTCTTGTGTTTTATCGATCTTTGCTTCGATATGGTTGGTTCTTATCGAGTTATTTTGTGCTGCAGTTATTAGAGTTTTTGTTTCTCGGTTTATATGTCCTTTTCGCATCCATGTCCAGGTGTTTTCGTTATTCTCATCTTTTGTCACTCTTATGAATCTTCCGTGGAATTATTTCTCTATCCATTTCTCTTTTCTCGTTTTGTCGTTTGTCTCTCTGTTTTCTGTTTTGTTGTTTTTTTTTCAGTGTCTCTCGCTGCCGTAATTATCCTTTCAGTGCTTTTTTTTCGTGTCCTTAACACAGTTTTCTATACAGATTATTATCATCATTATTATTATTATAAAAAAATGCCCCCTTAGGTCGCATAATTTTGTTAATCGTTAATAATAATGTAAGAGTTAGAATTAATCATGAATTGTGACAATATCTTGTTGACGTAAGTTACTACCCCTTTAAAGGGATGAGTTTATCTTAGAGAATGATTTCATAACAACAGGTCATAGACCATTATATCCAAAGTAAGGGGAACTACCTTGGAGGATGGTCTCATGGCAACAGAACATACGCTCCACTTCCCCCTTCTTGAATGAAAGATAATATACTTAATATTATAGTTTTAGATTTAGACACCAAATCTCCTTTAGAAGATATCTACTATTATTTATAGGAATTTTGTGTGTGTATATGTGTCTGAATTTTTTCTGATGGGCTCACAAATGGCTGGGCCGATTTTTATAAAATTTTACACGAAGGTACTTTGTGTCTGGCAGTGTTCATAAATAGGTTTTGGATTGGAATATCGTTAATAAGTATCGATAATAGAAATAATCTGATGAAAGAAGGAACAGGCGATTTTGACCAAAGTGAACACCTTATACAGCCTAACATCACAAGTGCTTTTGAGAAGTTTCTTTTACCACACAAGCCGAAAGGTCTGACATAAAATCAACAGAGGGTTCTTTAATATAACAGGGACACATTCGAAATTAAGGTTTCTGCTTAAAGCACTAATTGAAGCATTATACACTTGACTTTTGCATTTTAAACTTTATTTCAAGCCATTATATATATATATATATATATATATATATATATATATATATATAATTTTATAAAATCAACAGTTGGTTTCCTATAGTGCAATATAGACTACAACATATTGTGAACGAAGTCACTGTGGAGAGGCATGTGAAGCTTCCTCCTGGCGCACCACAATGTGTCCCCAACTGGGGCAGACAATCAATTGATTCAATTGAAAAATTGGCGATTTCACCGAATTGAATGACAATAAAAAATATGGGAGTGTAAAATCTTCCTTGATCATCATTCAATCCCGGAAAACACCATGTTTCCCTGCTACCGTAATAACTAAGGTTGGGCAATACAATAATCAGAGATTAGGCCAAACCCAATCTAAAATAATTAATAATAGCAAAAATATGCTCCTTCATAATGCGCATATTTTTGCTAGTATATATGTATGTGTGTTTAGTTTGCTAATGAAAAGCTGATTGTTATTTCGTCTTGACATAGACTGTGAGAATGGTCTCATACAAAAACGTTGGGAGATTATATCACAACGAATGAACATATACTATATAAACTTTTCCTAAAAAAAAAAAGAATGTAATGTCTGGGACGATGATATTATGGTCACCGAACATACACTATCGATTCAAGAAGGAAGTAATACTTGAGACGATTGTCTCAAGATACAATACTTTCTCTCTCCACTGAAAGTAGAGTTGAAACATATTACAGTAGTATAAGTAATAGTTTCGTTTTAACATCAGACAGAGGCTAAATCTCCATTAGTAAAAGCTGCACAATATCACAATTAATAGAAGTAGTAGTATAGTTTTGGCTTCCATTTTCTTTAATTCCGTATGAATCAGAAGATTCTATTGTTGGCATTTGTTTCCTTGATATCTTTTTAGTTAGGATTATATTTTAAAAGATATCAAGTACTTAAAGCAGGAGCCACAGGAAGGTTGCTTACATCCTAAAGGAAAATACTTCTGTATAACGAACTGGATTCAAACTTGGCACATCTAAGTTCTCAGTCCGTGTTGTTAACAACTTAGCCATTGTTTGTACCTTCTCATAGTTTTGACATCATGCAGTCAAATGCCAAATTTCTGTTAGTAATACAAACACAATAGTATAGTAATTGAAACTAACGGGACCTGTGGAAATTCCACAGGGACTCATTCATATGTAATATATTGATGTTGGAATTCTGTAGATATTCAGTGTAAATGAAGACGCTCTGATGTTGTAGCTTTTTTGTTAAAACTGCAAAAATATTTATCTATGCTAGCACGAACACCTGGCAAAGCTCAGTCGTAAAGTACGTTTAAATATGAAATTTTAATTCTTACATATTTCGAATATATCTTTATAGAATTAATGTTTTATCGACTTTTATATGTTATAAAGTTGTGATTTCAGAAAAAAAAATATATATATAACTTGGGTGTATTAGAAATAAAATCGAAACTGAAATAAAAACTTATGAATATATATATATATATATATATATATATATATATAAACTTGAGTTTCTTCAATCATAACCGAAACCAAAACTTATCAAGAATCATCGATACAACCATTTATTTAAAAAAAATAGATGAATTAAGTGCGATCAGCTATAATTGAAACCGAAACCAAAACTTATGAAGAATTCTTGGTGAAATTATTTATGACAAGAAATGGAAGTACATAACAATTAAACGACCCTGATGTAAGCGTGACACAGAAAATAACACACACGCTATCGTATTAATATATAGATAATAATTTCAGTTTGAAGTAGGCAGATACCAATTTTTTTAACATAAAATATTTCTTAGTATCAAGGGCATGCATATTATAAAGGGGTTTCTTTGTTTTTCTTTTTTTTGGGGGGGGGGAGACTTCAATCATTTGATTGACTATCAAATAAGATGGGACGAGATTTTATTTTATGTGTGATTAGTGAAATCTTTATATTTTAGCGCTGTTTTTTTTTTTTCTTTTATGGTGCATTATTTTATTGAAAGATTTTAATGGATTTACGATTTTGTATTTTTGTTTTTGTCTCTTTTTTTTTGCAGGTAAGTATTTCAAGATGGAATTCTCTCCCACTCTTTTGCAGTTTGTGTTGTAGTCTGTGAGTGCGAAAGGTAAGTATTACTTATTCCAAAATTCCAAACTCCCATATATTAATGTTGTAACTACCGTATGGAATAGCAACTCTGTGCATAGGGTGACACAACCACTTCCATTCAGTATCGTTGTGATTGTTTTGATAATTTAAAGGTTGAGACGAAAATAAAAATATAAACATTTTGTTTGTATTTTGAGTTATGCTTATTTGGGGATTGTGTTAAAAACAATTTTCATAATTATGTCACCGATCAAGAGAAAATCGCAAACATAGTGGGACTTTCTGACTTTAACTCTCTCCAGCTTTAGCCGTGGAATTGGCTGCGTATCTAAGAAAGTAACGTACGAAAACTGTCTCCAATAAATTATAATCTATAAAAATTCTTATTTCTATTCTTCATTTTTACTGCAACACCATTCCATTTTGAGACTAGTTAAGAACTGAGTATAATTCAGAATTACAGAAAATAAACGGATATGGTTTTTTAATGCGGCTGTCATTTTTGTTTGTTTATTTCAAGCTGAGGAGAAGTGTAAGATGGAGCGATGTTTAAACATGCTTTAATCACATGCGCTTTGGACTTTAAATCTCTTCAGTGTGTGCTCTGAATAATAGTATACTATTTTAAATGTTAATGTCCTTTTGTTTTACTTCTCGTGTCAAACATTGATTGTTTGACACAAGGCTACCAACCCGAGTGCTATCAGTTCATAATCTATAAATGTAGATATATCTTATAGATATGAAAATAAAGTTTCTCTTTCTAGTTTTGGCATAGCAATTCACTTAGGACATTTTATATTGGCTTCCTTCAAAAGAAGTTTCAAGGAAATATTTAATTCACTGATGGTTTTAATGTGGGTACATATTAATGTAAAGAAGGATCAGTTTTTTACCATTGGGGGGGCACCGAAACCATACTATACCTCGCAGAAAAAGAAAACATTAAAGTGTAAAAATATTGCTATATTTATTGCTTATAGCCGACACAAGACGGTTATTCTATTAGTTCTACATTTAAAAGAGTTAAAATAAAAAAAGTCGAAAGTATTTTGCAAGAGATCGGATCGATTTCATTTAAAATCAAATTTGTTTTAAATACAGTTTTTTTTTTCTTCGTTGACTCATCGTTTCTAAAGAGTAAATATTTTCTCACAAAATAATTTTTTTTAAAGATTTTTTGAAGATTTTTTTTTTAATGATGGGGAGGGCAACAATGAAGGAGACCAAAATAGAAGCAAATAGACGAATAGAACTTCTAAGACAAGTGTGATGATCACTGTCGAAGACACCATTCTCATAAGATAGCTTCCTTGTTCAGGACATCATTGCTTACCATTCCAGTATTTGCTACTGACAAAGCAAATGAAGATATCTTCCTTTGTTTCAAGCTAAGGATCGAGTTGAACCCTTGTTAGAACGACCGTGATTTTCGTTCAGCTGATCTCCTTTGTGCATGACTGCTTCTATTAGCTAGGTTAAATATCATTATTGGCCATGTAAGGTAGGAGCAGAAATTAACTTTGAGCGTAAGATGTGTGTGTGGAAGGTTCGTCTTAATAAAAACCTGGTCTGTCTGCATCCCCACCGACTAATACCACCTCTACGTTACAATTTCAAACCAATCTACCTCTACCTCGCTAACTGCGCTCTTCCTCGCATTTTCGCTATTAGACTCTTAGTCTTCTAATTTTCCGCAGAACCGGATGCTCGTCTGGTCCTTACCATTCCGTCTGCGACGGTGCCAAATGAAGACATGTTCTTGATCATCCAGGTGGAAATCTTCCACAAAAAGATTCCAGTCTTCATATGAAAAGAAATGGTCTAATGACCAATTTGGTCAGCGGATGAAAAGGAGTGGTATAAGCGGAAACCCTTCTCTTCTCTTTACGTTTTCCTGTCCTTAATCCCCTCTTCCCTGACTCAACAGTACAATCGAAAACTGATTTGAACTAAGCTTGTTACAAGAAGGTTCTAAAGATGTGAGGTTAGGCTGGGTGGAGAGAAAAGGGGTTTCGTTTATTATCATAAAACTTTCTCGGATATGTGCTTTTACTCTGTACCACTGTAACTGACTGCCGCATCTGTCATAAGATTTTGTGCACAAGATGTGGCGTATTGAGTGGGTTGTGGCCTGTTTCATCTTAAACTGAGACGTATGCACAATGGAAGGATGAGTTCGACTCGGTGTCTCATTTTGCAGATGTTGGTTTTTCTTTTCAATCATTAGAAATGTACACTTTGTCGCATCTCTTGTTAAGTTATGTTTGCTACTCTGATGGTGCTTCGTTATTGTCTATTAATCTGTTCTCTATTTCTCTTTTTAATCTCTCTTACTTTTTCCGCTTTTCACTCTTTCTATCTTTTCCCTCTTTTTCTTTCTCTTCCCTCCTCTCTTTGTTTTTTTTCTTTCTCTGATATATCGCTCTCGTTCTTTCCTCCCTTTTTCTTTTCCACCTCTCTTTCTCTCCTTCCCCCATCTCTCTCTTTCTCTCTCCCCATCTCTCTCTTCCCCCATCTCTCTCTTCCCCCATCTCTCTCTTCCCCCATCTCTCTCTTCCCCCATCTCTCTCTTCCCCCATCTCTCTCTCTTCCCCCATCTCTCTCTCTTCCCCCATCTCTCTCTCTCCCATCTCTCTCTCTCTCTCTCCTCTTCCCCCATCTCTCTCTCTCTCTTCCCCCATCTCTCTCTCTCTCTCTTCCCCCATCTCTCTCTCTCTTCCCCCATCTCTCTCTCTCTTCCCCCATCTCTCTCTCTCTCTTCCCCCATCTCTCCTCTCTCTTCCCCCATCTCTCTCTCTCTTCCCCCATCTCTCTCTCTCTTCCCCCATCTCTCTCTCTCTCTTCCCCCATCTTTCTCTCTCTCTTCCCCCCATTTCTCTCTCTCTCTTCCCCCATCTCTCTCTCTTCCCCCATCTCTCTCTCTCTCTTCCCCCATCTCTCTCTCTCTCTTCCCCCATCTCTCTCTCTCTCTCTCTCTCTCTCTCTTCCCCCATCTCTCTCTCTCTCTCTTCCCCCATCTCTCTCTCTCTCTCTTCCCCCATCTCTCTCTCTTCCCCCCCATCTCTCTCTCTCTCTTCCCCCATCTCTCTCTCTCTTCCCCCATCTCTCTCTCTTCCCCCATCTCTCTCTCTCTTCCCCCATCTCTCTCTCTTCCCCCATCTCTCTCTCTTCCCCCATCTCTCTCTCTCTTCCCCCATCTCTCTCTCTCTTCCCCCATCTCTCTCTCTCTTCCCCCATCTCTCTCTCTTCCCCCATCTCTCTCTCTCTTCCCCCATCTCCCTCTCTTCCCCCATCTCCCTCTCTTCCCCCATCTCCCTCTCTTCCCCCATTTCCCTCTCTTCCCCCCTCTCTCTCTCCCCCCCCCCCTCTCTTTTCCCCCTCTCTCTCTTTTCCCCCTCTCTCTCTTTTCCCCCTCTCTCTCTTTTCCCCCTCTCTTTCTTTTCCCGCTCTCTCTCTTTTCCCCCTCTCTCTTTTCCCTCTCTCTTTTCCCCCTCTCTTTTCCCCCTCTCTCTCTTTTCCCCCTCTCTCTCTTTTCCCCCTCTCTCTCTTTTCCCCCTCTCTCTCTTTTCCCCCTCTCTCTCTTTTCCCCCTCTCTCTCTCTCTTTTCCCCCTCTCTCTCTCTCTCTTTTCCCCCTCTCTCTCTCTCTTTTTCCCCCTCTCTCTCTCTCTCTCTTTCCCCCTCTCTCTCTCTCTTTTCCTCCCTCTCTCTCTTTCTTTTTCCCCCTCTCTCTCTTTCTTTTTCCCCCTCTCTCTCTTTCTTTTTCCCCCTCTCTCTCTTTCTTTTTCCCCCTCTCTCTTTCTTTTTCCCCCTCATTCTCTTTTTCCCCCTCACTCCTCTTTTTCTCTCGTTCTCTGTCCCCTCTTTCTCTGTCCCATCTTTCTTTGTCCCCTCTTTCTCTGTCCCCTCTTTCTCTCGTTATCTCTTCCCCCTTTCTCTCGTTATCTCTTTCCCCTTTCTCTCGTTATCTCTTCCCCCTTTCTCTCGTTATCTCTTTCCCCTTTCTCTCGTTATCTCTTTCCCCTTTCTCTCGTTATCTCTTTCCCCTTTCTCTCGTTATCTCTTTCCCCTTTCTCTCGTTATCTCTTTCCCCTTTCTCTCGTTATCTCTTTCCCCTTTCTCTCGTTATCTCTTTCCCCTTTCTCTCGTTATCTCTTTCCCCTTTCTCTCGTTATCTCTTTCCCCTTTCTCTCGTTATCTCTTTCCCCCTTTCTCTCGTTATCTCTTTCCCCTTTCTCTCGTTATCTCTTCCCCCTTTCTCTCGTTCTCTTCCATCTCCCTCTTTCTCTCCCCCTCTCTCTTTCCCCCGCTCTCTTTCTCTTGTTTTTCTTTTCTTTCCCTCCTCCCCCTATTTGTTTTCTCCAACCTTTTTTCAATTTCTCATCCTCTACTTTATTTCGAAATATATATTCGTTTTTTATTGTAATGAATACGAGATTTGTGATGGTGTAAATAAAGTTTCAATTATATTTGACACCAGGACAATGCCAGCTACATCTCACACGCATTCATACATACATATATATATATATATATATATATATATATATGTATATATAAAGCTGAATGTGTGTGTGTCTAGTCACGAATAGGCTCCTATATGGTTGGCTATTTTAAAAAACTGATTGCATATAATGATAGAAGATTATCGAGACACATGAATGGGTATGTTTGATCTGGAAGAACGGTGTTTCATTAAAATTGTGGGGTCTGCGTTCGCGCCTGGTTCACAAAGTATGGAAATAAAAAATTAAAAAGTAAAAAAAAAACGTTTACAAGTGTTTTTGATATATATGTACATAAGAATACTTTGATAAGTATGTTTTAACTTAAATAGGGATGGTATAATAAAATTGTGGGGTGTGCGTTCGCGCCTGGCCTCTATAGAATGGAAATAGGCACAGTCTTTAATAAAGACTTTTCATATCTATCTGCGTAAGTATACTTTGATAATTATGTTTCAGTTTGACGAAATATGGTATAATAAAATTATGGGGGTGTTCGTTCGCACCTGACCTCCATAGAATTGAAATATGTCACAAAGTTTTATAGGTTTTTTTTTTTTTAGTATAGATCCACAGAATATTGTGATAAGTGTGTCAGTGTGAACAGGTATGGTATAATAAATTATGGGGTTTATCTATTTTATTTTTATGTTCATCATATTTTGCTTTGGTTTTGATATCCCCAAATTCAACCCAAATTTACAACCCTTACTTTTCATAACCTATCATACTTTCATAAATCAGAGTCCATTTTCTGTAGGCTGTTTTTGAACACAATCACCGACGGGTACTTTTGCTAGTATATATATATATATATATATATATATATATATATATATATATATATACTAAAGAAAAATGTGACTTGTTTGCTCAGCTCTGATTAGATAATCTGAATCAGTAAAAACTGAGTTTGCAAATATAAATATATAAACATAACATATCTATGTCTATAAAGTTGACTTTTCATCGCACTTATATTGATATTAAAAGCTTACTTTTTCTATTTGAAAAGTACTAAAACAAAACAGTCATGGATATGCGATCTACTAAATATAGATTAACTAATTTGCATATTTTTTGAAAAAACGAACTTTCATTAATTCATTTTTTTTTGTTTTCTCATTAGATGATTGGTTTCATTTAACTCTCATGCACAGTTTTATTTATGCATATTTTCTACACTATCTATCATTGCGTAGTTCTAGCACACATAAATGTATTTATATATCTATTCATCTATATAATCGTGGCCTTGTGAAAGAGAGAGAGAGAGAACGTTTCTGAATTTTTGAGATAAGGATTGGTTATTTGTATTATTTGGACTACTGTTCTCATTTTACGTGCTATTTTCACAACGTTTTGGTCAAGGTAACCTCCGACTTCTTTCAATTGTAAAAGTGACCTTCTTCTAAAGGGAGAAGGTTCAATCCTCAGTGTGGACGACCGAAAATACAATTGCAAATTACTTAAAACTTCTATCCAGTCATGGATGATGAAATGAGAGCATAATGTGAAGGACAGGGTTTCGGTCGAAATTCCATGCAGATTCTCGAGTTAAACAGGAAGATTCCCGAGTTCAGCAAGATACACCCATAGAAGGCCGGAGATTACATCGACCGAAACGTTGTGAAAATGACATTCAAGATCAGAACAGTCGTCCGAAGAATCCAAATAATTGGAGAGAGAAATTAAGGACAATGAAAAGATGCTATGGACGATTCCTTTCAGTCTTCCATTTTGCTGCCCATACTCCCAGGAAATGCCTGATAGCCTTGCTAGTTCATCATAAGATAAAAGTATAACCGCTGCAAATAAAAACAAAACTTTAAATTTCTTGCTTAAATTTGAAATAGCATTTTCATAATCTGTTATGCTTACATTTGAAATAGCTTTATCTTGTTTAATAGGCATAGTCTAGATACTAATGTCGCATGTGCTACATTAATGAAACTAAAACTGAAGGAATATTTTAATCATTTCAGTAAGCATAGGAACCACTGAGCTCATAAAAAGAACTTGAAAATCTCTCTGGCGAATATACCTGTTTGATATAGAGAACAAGGGATTCTAGGGATTAAATAGTAATCGAATTAGCAATTAAAAAGTCAAAGACCGCACTAACCAACAGATGGTATCGTTAGTAATCTTCAAACGACGTCTAGGCTGGCTCAGACATCAATCAAGACAGACTCCAGAGAAAATTGCTAACCAAGTGCTCCAAGAAATCTGTAATGAAAAAAGAAGAGGAAGGCTAAAAATGAACTGAAACCAGATAGAAAGATTTGATTGCAACGGTAAAGAAACTGAAGGACTGCTATGGGTCTAGCTTCAGACCAAAAACGATGGTATACTTTGACTTCCTTGTGTATCGCGGGACGTGAGAGTTCCTATGTCTAAGTAAGTCTAAAAATATACCTGGTGATTCAAGTGCAACAGACACAAATAATTCTGAAATAGTGGGTGAATATTTGGCATCCGGTAGGATATCCCATCCCGAGCAAAAACAAAGAAAAACAAAGTTGCGTTTTGAACGAACACATCTTAAGAATATCTGTTCCTGCTTTTTTTTTTTTTAATTTCAAATTTATGAAGAAAATGTTTTATTGCTTTTGTATTTTAAAGATATTTTTAACATATTTCATTGTCATTTTTCATAGTTGTTATTTATTATGTCAACAAATGTTGTTGTTGTTTTTCTAATAAAAATGTTTCTCTTTGACTTGGGTTAATTAAAGGCCACAAATCATATCAGTGTGAAACAATATTGAATAATAACTTCAGCATTGCAACGACATCATGCATATTCATGTGCACACGGGGGGAGTCAAATCTGAAGAGATGCGACGGTCAGAATCGCTAAGATTATGTTTAAATGCATGAGCAACTATTTCGAAAGTTTGTTAAGAATTTCTGTCAAGACTTAATTTCTCGTCTTGAATTAATTTCTCCATTTTGGCTTCTGGCCATAGTGAAGAATCCTCTGAGATTGATTAACAAGCCGAGAATTAATGACAGCTGCCGCTCAATTTGGCTTAAGGCGACGGTGCCACAGCACTCATAAAATGGCATGGATTTGAGAACAGGAATCTTCGACCAACGACATGGCTTCAATCTTCTCCACTCTCTGACCTTCTTTAAGTTCCTGTCACAACAGACTTTAACATTTACTCAAGAAATAAAAGATTAAATTTACCATTCTCTTCATTATTTAGTTCTGTATGCCTTTAAGATTTATTGTCCTTTTAGTATAAGAAAAGGATGCAATTATTTGTTTTAAGTAAATGTTGTTCATAAAACCTATCTAATGATTTTGTCATATTAAAAATGGTTTGTACTTATGTAGAATAAGAACCATTCCATTGTTGTAATTTTCTAGGCAGTTTACGGAAAACACCGAAACGTGCCGAAACGTTAAGCCAATGAAATTACAGTAAACACCATCATTTAAGAAAAACATTTGCAATCGTTGGTTTATTATATAAAAAATTAAATATCTTGATTTGAAGCAAATTACATCAAATAAAATACAAGACAAAACTAGTTTCATTCAATAATTACAAGAAACCCTCTCTACCACCTATAGCAATGCCCAACGATTCTTTATCTGAGAGTACATCTTTCAAACTCATTGGCCTAACGTTCACAGGAAACATGAGTTGGAACAATTACATTGAAGGCATTGCCAGGGCCGCTGCAAGAAAGGTGGGCTCTCTCTACCGTGCTAGACAACTACTAACACCCGAAAGTATCCTGTACCTCTATAAGGCCACCATTCGCCCATGTATGGATTATTACTGTCACATTTGGGCTGGTGCATCTGCTACTAGTCTCTTGCTCCTGTAGAAGGTTCAAAAAAGAGTCGCAAACCTGATAGGCCCTGAACTGGCATCTAAGCTTCCCATCGACGAAACGTTGCATCCCTCTGCCTGTTCTCCAAGTATTTTAGTGGTGAATGCTCTGACGAACTGCAATCACTTGTGCCCCCACGACGTGAGCACCCTCGACAAACCCGACAGGCTGCTAAATCCCACCCCCACACTGTAGAGATCCCTAGATGTAAAAGATCTTTCTACTCCAATAGTTTATTCCCCAGAACCGCTAGACTTTGGAATTCCATTCCAGGTCCCTGCTTCCCCAACAGTACTGACGTGCAGAAGTTCAAGTGTAATGTGAACCGACATCTTGCTGCCCAAATCCCTACATAGTACCTCAGTAGTTGTTGCCCCTGATAGTAGCCCTCTACACCAAAGTGGCAATTTGCCTTGTTTGGGGTGAAAATGTAATTAAAAAAATTTTTTTTTTTAAATATATCAAAAGAGTTTATTTTATTTGTTATCAGTTGTTCGTTACTCAAAAATATTTATTTATGAAACTTACCTTACAATGATTTTTTTTCTTGATTTGAATTTTACTTTTCTTAAAGTTTGGTAAAAATTGCCCAATAATTATTCATATTAATCATCATATTTTCTTTAAAACAGCCAAAAGAATAGTGTTTCCTTTTTTCAAATAATTTTCCAGTTATCTTCATAATGACAAAAATAATAGATTTTTCATTGAAAAAGTTGGCTAGTAGTTACACGAACACCCCCCCACCCACAAAACTTTCATTTGGCTCATTCCGGCATTTTATGCAAACTGCCGGAAAATTATAATAGCACAGTCCTTATTTGGCATAAGTATCCTATTTGTAAAATTCTCATAAACCATTGCCCGCGTTATGTATGGCGCAGCTTTGCTGTTATTCGAAAAGATAACAAAGAGTTATGAACAATCTTGCTCCTACCTAAGTGGGAGACGAAGTATGTGGTATTTTCGCTCAGATTGACCAAAAAGAAATAAAATAACTTGTATCATAGCGAGAAAATTTGAGGAATTCTGCCCTGGACACGCTGTCATCATTGTGTCACTGTTTTTAAAACTAAATTTGGAACTACTCAAAGTGTAATAAAAATGTGTGGTGCCAGCAGTGGTTTAAGGTAACCATATCTCCAGCAAAGAATTGCTTCACTCTGTGGCGTTCATGACGTTACTGGTCAGTCCCCTTCAATAAACAGCAAGTAATATGAGTTGCAATGGCAGCGTAATTGTCTTTGTCTCTCAAACACAATGTTCGAAAACTGCTCATTTTTATTCTTACGAATTAATCACTACTTATCGAGATTAAAAGCCGCTCGAGTATAAGGGTTAATGAGATGGGTGAATTGTCAGTTTCATTATAGTATAGTCTTATTTCTTGTTTTCCTTTTTGGTCAAGAGTCTGATGTTTTAAATAGCGAACTTTTTTTTTTACTTGGGGTTCACCACTTTTCAAGGCCCGAAAGGCATTCGAGGATAAGGATAAATGAATATAAACTGGTAATGTAGTAATCGTTAATGATGTAAATTGGGTGTAATTTGATTATTTATAACGATTACTTAACAGTAATTTGTTTACATTAAATTTGAAGGTTACCATGTTGTATTTAGCCGGGAAGAATGCCAGTGGAACAGTGTTTGAAAGGTGGGAATTTCTGGGAAAGAAGCTTTGTTCATGGAATCTGCATTTACATTTAGCCACAGATAGTGGGGAAAATCATATATAGCGGTTTTTAGCTCCTAGACGGGTGATCTGGGAAGATCTACTGGGTCCATCAGTCCTGAGAGGGTTTGCTCTGCGCCTGGGTCCTACTCCAGGTATTTCTGCAACCCCGCGTGGTTAGTTAATGTTACAGGGTTAGTTTGTAGTTAGTTTGTTAGTGTGTATTTTATAACCGAGAGGACATTCCTAGCTATTCCATAGCTGGCGATCTTGTGAAATAGACCTTTATGCCACTTTGATATATCAAGAACTATTGCTCTATAGACAAAGTTTCCATTCAGCGATTCGCTAATCCCGTGTTTTGTTAAGAGATAGCGAGCTAGCAAAACCAGCTAGTTTAATCATATGATTATTTTATTTTTAAATAACAATAAAATCGTTTTTTTTTTGTTTTTTTTGTTTTTTTTTTGCTCTTTTATATAAATTTATAGCACACGTAAATAACATAATCCTAAGTTTAAGAATATAATCGCCATTTTGAGATTTTTATCTCCGAAATTGTTAGCTTTCAGAAAAAACTTCATTTCATTTTTTATAATCGAAATACATGTTCAAAACTTGCATTTGTTTATTGTGAATTTATTTTTATCTTTTAGCACATAGATATGTCATAAAAGTGACACCTAGATCTGCTTGTCCTCTGTGACTAAAAAAAAAATATTAGAAAAAATTCTTTGGAAACTGAGAAAATATACAATGAAATGTTTTATGGCAGTGTATAAAAAACAAAAAAAATGAAGATATCCTTTTGGGGATTTTTTATTTTTGGTAAAATAGTAAAAATCGATTTCACACATCTCTTGCAGGTTTCAATAAGACTGACAGAATTTTAGAAACAAATTTGCAATAAAACCGGTAATCTAATTTCTAAAACTCACTGTGTCTGTGAGTCTGTCTCCATTTTATTCAAAATGCATCTCCTTTGTGGCGCAATGTCGCAGAGCAGCATGAGACAGGTTAAACGATTGCCTTTTTTGTGGATCCTTGTTTTATGGGGTTTTAGTCTATATATTGTGTACAAATTAATATATAATAATCGATAGAGAATTGACTCTATAGTAAAAAATACAAAATCCGCATAAATTAAAGTATATTTGTGTTCTAGAACTAGGTAATGATGGGCGGCCATCTTGTTATACATAGAATATTATAAAAGAAATATTACTAGTATAGTAGCCATATTTGTCATAAAAAGTCAAGCTTGTTTACATAAATTCATCATGTTTTTTTTTACTATATTCTAACCTATCCAGGTCTCGTTTGTTCAATATTTGTTATATATATATATATATATATATATATATATATATTAATAAATATTTATGAAAAAGGGAGTGGGAATTGGATCTTAATTGTTTAGCTCTTTATGTCAAGCAGTTTCATACCCTGTCTGAAGTGACTGCCATGAGAGAAAAAAACTTTCGAAAATTACAAATATTTACAGAGTATTTTGAAGAAAGAGTACATTCTGGCTTCACAAAGAAGTTTTACGAAAACATTTTGAAATTTCAAAAGATTTATGAAACTTTTATCATAATAGACTTTCTCTTCTCCTCTATCTTCTATTCTCTTTTAAAACCAAGATATAATGCTACTAAGCCTTTTCTCTATAATCCTTATTCCAATTCTGTTCAAAATTCATATTATGAGTTTGATTCTAGAAAATGTCTAAAATTTAAGGCGTCTTAAGAATGCATTGATATTCAGGGAAAACTGCTGAATTAGTATTTTTTTGTTTTTTTTTATAAATAATATATTTGTAGATATAAAGTAATACAAAGTCCATTGTTTATAGTAAGCAATGTTGATATGGAATACACATTTAAAAAATTTAACTGTTTAAAGCCAATCTCTTTGAATAAATAAAAATAATTATTTATTAAAATTAAATTCATTATTTCGATTCAAAATAGAATTTTCATCAGGAAAATAGTTTTTTTCCTTGTTTTTTTTATGAGATTCTTCACTTGTTTGGATTTAAACCGTTAAATTTTGGATTTTGTATATATATATATATATATATATATATATATATATATATATATATATACAATACATGTTTGAAAGAGAAATTTTGAACCGTATTTCCTACATTTCTTAATAAAAAAATACTTTAAAACAATGTTAATAAATGTCTTACTTTCGATAGAAATAGCAATAACCAATTATTCCGCAAACCAAAATGTCGCAAAATATTTTATTCTTGTGAATCTTTTCTGATTATAGGAATCCATAAGACCAAAATGTGTTTTTCACTGGAAATCATGAATTGCTTAAGATTACTAACCCTAATATTAAATCCGGATTATTCTTAGAATCGAACCATAAAATGTTGAAATTATCCATTATTTATTTCTCTGCCTCCAATAACATGCTGCTGCTGATGAAGATGCTGATAATATCATATTGAGGAAAAAATATTTTATTTCCGCCATTGCTCCACCCATTTTGAAACAATCTTTTTCACAAATTCACATTTAGAGCATAATATCCAAATCTTCAACTGATCTTTTTTTTTAAATTGTAAGAAACATATACGATATTTTTGTTACTTTATAAATTGATAACTTGGACATTTTTTTCTTTTTTCAAAATATGTCTATTTCCAACCATTTTTCGCCTTATTTTTAGTTTACGACTTAAAAACTTATTGAAATTCTGATTCGTGTCAAATCTTCAAAGTTTAGCTATGTTGAAACTTGTTAGTATTTAGATCGGTGACCATTTGTGAATGCTAGTTGCTGTAAGTAAAACAATCCATCCAGGTAAATAAAAGAGTACCAGCCTTACTAATAACTTAACTGCTGATAAACTAACGTCCTGTTTTTTTTTTATTATTAAAACAATGAAAACAGTGTTAAACATCGGTTCGAATAGTTTTAAGTATAGGAAGGGTTTTTTAGATGCGAACATCACACTTCTATAAGTTCCTATATTTTTCAATCGGCACCATTTAATCTTGTCTTTGAAAATTGATACAGAAGGAAATAGAGATTGGTAAATCAGCAACTGATTTTTTTAGCCATTTTTTTTTTTATTGCAGGCTATTATCCTCATTTTTTAATTGTTGTTTCACAACATTTCGACTATTTTTTTTTTTTGCCTTCATCAGGCGGTTATCCTCGAGGGGATAGGAATGCTGTATCTCCTAAATGCATTCCCAGCAATTACTGCCTTCCATAGTTGTTGCCATCTCATCTCGGTTTGGCCTACTAAGCCTCTGGCCGGCTTTGGGTAGGATCGAAACCGCTATCTCCAGACAATGTCCCATGGGGCACTGCCGCAGTGGATAGAGATGTTGACTCTCTACGGTTTCATTGAGTTAAGTATATGTAAATAAGTGAGAAGGTGTGAGGACAACACTCAATCTATATACTCAACGAATTTTTTTTCTATAGATTTGAAATTTGGTATATAGGGTATTCAGACATATGGAAAACTTTTTAATCGGTTTTCATCTGAGGAAAAAAAGGCTGCTAAATTGGTACTTATGGGGTCATCAGATTTTTATCTGTCAACTGTTTCATGACTGTGCATGCGTGCATCGTTCACATAACAGCTTCCTTATCTTAAGAATAAGTAGGTTTAAATGTATTTTTTAGGGATAGTGGCAAGCTGGCCTAAAGCTTATCATTGACTCACTGTCTTAAGGTTTTAGTTTCGATCTCAGCTCGAATATTTTTCTTTATTTACTTACAAAAAAGGGTCCTAGATATGACCTTAAACTATATCCAGTGGTGAGGCCCCAGCTTGCGGGCTTTGGGGAGTGTGGAGTCACTCTTTAATTGCCGTTGCTCCCAGGTCCACTCTGACCCGGAGTGGTAGTACCTGTTAGGGTCCCAACTATGAGTTAAATAGAATCCGACTTAAAAACAACAAATATATTCTACTAAAAAAATTTTCTTCAAAATCTTTCAATTCGGTATTAAATAACCTGAAAAGGGTTGATATGCCGTAAGACAAAAACAACCAACCAACTTACAAAAAATGAACTGTTTAGAAAAAAACATAATACTCGTATGCACGTCTGTTTCTTTCCGGGGTTTTTTTTTTTCACTTAATTCCTTTTTAAGGAATTTAACGTTACATTTAATACCGGGCAACGCCGGGTATATCTGCTAGAATATATATATATATATATATATATATATATATATATATATATATATGGTTGTATCATTCTAGTTTCCTACATGTTAGTCCACTGAAACTATTTATCAAAAAGTGCTCGATGCCAAAGATATTTAGTCATACAAACATTATTGGCTACACATGTGCATACATTTTTCTGCTGTCATTTATTTTACCGAAACGGCTTCTCAAGCCTCATCTTTATTTAAAACAGAAATTAAATCTTTTCTCCGTTTTTTTTTTGTTTTTGTTTTTTTTTTTGTTTTTTTTTTCCAAACCATAACAAAGGAATGGAGAGAGAGAAAGGGTATACTTGCTTATTTTGCCTGCAAAACTTTTGAGTGGAAAACACTACCCAAATGTTAATTAGGCATAATTTTCCCTCACCAATCTGATGCCACAGCTGGAGAGCAGCATATTTATTAAAAAATATATATAATTATCTACATGGGTTGCACGATTATACGACCTGGCAGCATGGCTGAACCTAGCAAGATTTTAAACCAGGCGAGCCTCTGGCGTTCTAGTTTCAAGTCTTGCTAGGTACAGCCATGCTGCCGAGTCGTATAATGATAAATACATATCTACGGAAAATTATATAAAAACATATTTAACTGAAAAAATTAACTGTACATGTCCTACATTAAAAAGGTAAATTATAATGCTCATATTTGTTTGCATTCACATTAATGACTACCGAAAGCGCTCGACTCTTTTACAAATATACATGAGATATAATCTTTCATGGGCAATTGTTTTATCGTCTACGACTCATCAGTGTGGCTAAAACATATACATTTGTATTAAATAAACACGTTATTTTTAGTTAGGTGGTTCAGAGATAGGTAATGACGGTTTCCCACTTTGCAAACGAAACTTATGATTCAAAATGATTTGTAGAAGTTAGAGAATGAATGGCTACCTCTACCATCTTCTTCCATAAAACAGGCAGGATGAGCCAGTAGTTGCTGCTTGTAACATCTTGGATATTCACAGGCTCAAATGGCCATTAATGTCTTTTGTTCAACCAGATTTTTCATTCCAAACACAATGAGTCACCATTTTTTGTGTTGTTAAAAAACGAAAATATTGCTTAAAAAAATAAATCTGCAAACAAAAATAACAAGGGTTCCTTTTTACCATTTTTCCTTATTTCTCATCTTATTCGTCTTATTCCACAAAAATGTGTGTTTCCTTAAGCCATTTACCATCGGTTTTTACCTTTTCATTTTTAATACAAGAGATTTTAGTAACGTCAATCCCACTTTTTCTGAATTGTTTACTTTTTATAGTTTTTCCGCTTTTTTCTTTATTTTTTTCTATTTTTCTTTTTTTTTTCGTTTCTTTTTTTCTTTTTCCTCTCTTTGTCTTTTTCTTTGTTTTCCTTTTTTCTTTGTTTTCCTTTTTTCTTTGTTTTCCTTTTTTCTTTGTTTTCCTTTTTTTCTTTGTTTTCCTTTTTTCTTTGTTTTTTTCTTTGTTTTCCTTTTTTCTTTGTTTTCCTTTTTTCTTTGTTTTCCTTTTTTCTTTGTTTTCCTTTTTTCTTTGTTTTCCTTTTTTCTTTGTTTTCCTTTTTTTCTTTGTTTTCCTTTTTTTCTTTGTTTTCCTTTTTCTTTGTTTTCCTTTTTTCTTTGTTTTCCTTTTTTCTTTGTTTTCCTTTTTTCTTTGTTTTCCTTTTTTCTTTGTTTTCCTTTTTTCTTTGTTTTCCTTTTTTCTTTGTTTCTTTCTTTTTTCTTTCTTTTCCTCTTTTCTTTCTTCTCCTCTTTTCTTTTCTTTCTTTTCTTTTCTTTCTTCTCCTTTCTTTCTTCTCTTTTTTCTTCTCCTCTTTTCTTTTTCTTTTTCTTTTTTTTCCTTTTTCTTTCTTTTTTCTTTCTTCTCCTTTTTTCTTTTTCTTTTTCCTTTTCCTTGTTTTCTTTTTCCTTGTCCTTTTTCTTTCATTTATCTTTTGCTCTTCCTTTTTTCTGTTTCTGTTCTATTTTCCTTTTCTCCTCCTTTCTTTTCATATTTTTTCAGCTTCTAATCCTTTGTGTCTATCACTTCACAGTCCTTGTCCACTTTTACAATGTTTTGTTTTCCTTAATTTCTTTTTCTTTTAATTCCTTGCTTCACCTTCCCTTTTTTTCGTAATCATATTTTATCTTGAAAAACTTGCAATATGAGTATAGCTAAATAATCACATTAAAGATATTGCCCTGCTTCTGTTTCTGTCTCTTATCTTATATCTTGGTTTAAATTATTGACAACATTCCATTTCTCTCACTATTTCATTTATTTACGTAATTCACTCTTACTCTCAATATTTACAACAAATGAAATGTGTATGAGGATGGGAAAATACATCTTCAGAGTTTTAGTATTATAATAATTTGAATTTTGTTCGAGGAAATCAGCCTAGACAAGACGTGACGCCACTTGGTGTAAGGAGTTATGAAGAACAAAAAATATTTATTTACTGTTAATTCACTTCAGACAAGGCACAGTGCCGCTTGGACGTGAAAGTCTACTATTTGGGATCATATCTACAGGGATACTGTGTAGGGAGTTGGGCAGCGAGATGTCAGTTCATATTACAATTGAACTTCTGCATATCAGTACAGTCAAGGAAGCAGAGTTTGGGAAGGGAATTTCAAAATCTAGCAGTTTGGGAGAAGAAACTATTAGAATAGAAGGCTTTCTTGGATCTCTAAGGATTTTGTTGCTTGTCGTGTTAGTGGGTGTATTTATGTTAAGGCGATACACGTGCCTTTAGTTCGTTGGAGCACATTCAAACATACTTGTAAAACAAACAATGCAATATTTCAGCAAGGAAACAGGTTGGAGTGTTTTTGATAATGCGTGGTCTATAAAGTTGGCAACTCATAACGCAAAGACATCTGTCTATTATCCTTTTTCTTGAAAAGAACAACACTATAGATACTAGTTTCACATGCCTGCATTTCTTGAAAAGAAGCTGCTGAAATGGTATGATGTATTACCACAAAGTATCTGGACATCGAATTGATAAAGAGCACAAGAACAGTGAATTAAACTAACTGGAACAAAGGAAGCCATAACCAAGTAAAAGTCTTAAGTAATTGGTAATTGGTTCTTAGTATCTCCTATACTGAGAATTGAACCTTCAACCTCTTGAAGACTCTCACTTAGAACTGATTATTATTTAGCACCTCTATCCATTATGGCACTGATCCTTGCAGACATAGATTCCCACGTTCGACATAGATTCTAGAGTTTGATAAGACGTGCCTAGAGAAGGTTGGCGATTACATCGGTTGAAACGTCATGAGAATAACATCCCAAAATTTTATGCATAATCTGAAAAATCAAAATACAAGGTGCCTTCAATAAGATTCCAAATTCTTTTGTATCGTACAGGCATTTAAGTGTTGTATACTCTTGAAAATTCAGTATGTTATTGCTATACATCTTATGAGATGACTGACAAATTTTTATGATTTCAGATTCCAATGAACAGCTAGAGTAGGGATTGGAATACACCCTACTAAAGCCTGATTGTCACAGCTGGTGAATTTCAAAAATGCAATCTGGACATGAGGACACTTAGAAGAACGATATACAATAAAATTCTGTTTTAAACTTGGAAAAAATGCTAAAGAAATTATGGAATGCTTCAGACTGCTTTAGGTCTATCTTGCATTAATCAAGCATCATTTAAGTGGCATAAGAGATTCAAGGAAGGCAGGGAGTGTGTGAGGGATGATGAGAGGTGTGGGAGGAGTAAGTACGAGGACCAGAGTTGATTGGCTAAATAAAGAATTTTATGAATAAGGACCATCGTGTGTCCATATGTGTGTACACTCCCTATTAAAAAACGACACAAAGAAATCATGCCTTGCTAGTGTTCGTACTAATATTCACTAGAATAATATAATGGGTACCTTAAATAAACTTCCAGACTTTTTTCATATGAGCACTTTTATTGATAGTACGTACATGAAACTCTAGGCTGAATTAATCTCCTCTGGCTGTAATGCACTCGTTTTACCGTTTTAACAACT
>NC_136484.1:173713109-173728109 GCF_053919585.1 Euprymna scolopes | reverse complement strand
TAGATATCCTAAAGATGCGTCCATTTAATCTGGATGTTTAGAGAGGATAATTCAGTTTCAAGCTAAAGTGTGACCGACATAAAATTGGGTTGCTTCTAACTCCATTTGTGGAAAGGAATAGAGATTTCTTTGGTCTGCTTGATTTTTTTAAATGGAAATCTCTTCAGACAAGGCATAAAGCCAATTTCTGTAAGGTACTAAAAATAAATAATGCACAGTCAAAAACTAGCTGACAAGTGTGAGATGGATGGATTTCGACTCAGAAATCAGACATTCTTCCCCCTTTGTTAGAAACGCCGCTCATGGAATATGAGGGTGGATGATGGTGGATGAGTCGTCCCTTAACCTTCTGGGGTCGTTAGGTGCTACATTATTTCATGCATTGTGTCTTGGAGAAAAATAGCCTAGCGACGCCTATCCCACTGTAAACTTCATAGCACATATAGCACCTGGTATTATCAAATGGTCACCCATTCTAGTACTGACCAGCCTTAACGTTGCTTAACTTGTTATTTAATATGAACTGGTGTCATCATATTCTTTCTTCCTCATAGCTGTTTTTTTTTACAAACGAGTCCTCTCTTATCAAGGCTTATATCCACTCGAGGATCAGGTTCTCAGTCTGGACAAGTAGACAGTAAAACACTGAGGGAATGTGTAACAACGGTGGCAACTTGTAAAGAAATTAATTATTTAAGAGAATGACTCAACAAGAATTTGTTTAAATTGGACTTGCAAAAGGTTATGTTACAGTCAGCCGGTGTCTCCTAGACGGGCAGTTGTAGGAAAGAAATTTTGCTTAGGAAAGTTCTATTAGTTTTAGCTACATAAAGAGAATTGTCAGTTGTTGAAGCTAGATTTGTTTTTGTTATGAATGTTTTAGAGAGAGTGGGACATAGAATGAAGCTCAGTCGAGCATCTGCCATGAAAGTAACGATAAAGTAGAGAATCTCCAATACTAACGATTACTATGATACTATCCCATTGATTACTGTACACGGAATAACCCTTATCCCCGAGTGGCTTCCGGGCCTTGATAAGTGGTGACTTCCATGCAAAAAGAAAAAACTAGCAACATCTCTTCTGTGTGGAAAAGGTGTTAGTGTGAAGATTTCAGAGTTATTTTCTAATAACTAGATAGAATAATCTATCTTAAGTTACTTCCGGTGGAGAGCAAAATAATTAGGCTTAATTATATAGAATGTGAGGACTAAAAGACAAAATAAGGATAGCTAGTGCTACGAGGTTGCCGAAAGTAAACTCATGGTTTACTTAGTGTTTATCTATTTTAAATTTCTATTATATAAAGGAAAGTTGTCTCAATGTGTGCGAGTTCGTTCCCTATACACTCTGCAACAGCTGGGCCGATTTTTACGAAACTTTACACAGATGAATATTCTGTGGCTGCCAGTGTTCTTAGATAAGTTTTATATCGAAATGTGTTCGATAAGTATCGATAATTAATAATTGAAATAATCGAATGAAAGGAGGAACAGGCAATTTGGACCAAAGTTTTACACCTTATACAGCTTAACAATACAAGTACATTCGGGAAGTTTTATTACCACACAATCAGAAAGACTCGACATATATAAAATGAATATTAGGTTCTTTGATATGACTGGGGCTCGTTCTAAACAAATATTTCTGTTTAAAGCACAATTAAATCATGATACTTGACTTTGTCATTTTAAACTTAAATTCAAGCTATTATATATAAAAATAATTTAATAAAATCAGCAGTAGGTTCTCTACAGTGCAATGTAGACTACAATCTATTGTAGACTAAGTAACTGCGGGAAGCCATGTGAAGCTTCCTCCCGGTGCACTGCGATGGGTCCCGAACTAGAACAAGCAATCAATAGATTTGATTTTAAAAAATGTCGATTTCACCGATTTAAATGATAATAAAATGTCAATGTGGAACATTCGTTGATCATTATTTAATCTCGGGCAACGTCGGGTCACCCTGCTAGTATAATATAATTCTCTTTACTTTGTCAAATTTATCTTTGAAATAGCAATTATGTTTGTTCTTCAAGCTTAAATTCAAAATAATAGCATTGTAATAACTGGATCGATTGGTTAAAAAGGTGCACCTTAACCCCCAGTTCAAAATATTAAGTTAGTCATTGGAAAGTGATCGCTCCCCCCCCCCTTCGTCATACAGCTTTTTAATTAAGCATTGACTGTTTTTGAAAGCAACTGATATCAGTATGTCTTTCCTTTCGGTCATCACCATTTACGTGTTTACTAACCGAATTGACATGTTGCAATGCAGGTGAGCCGGTCAGAAATGCAATGTTTAAAAAAGAAAAGAAAAAAAGAAGAAACATATCAAAAGATCTGATTTATAGAGGAAATAACTAATGACAGTTTCCTTTGAACACCTGCCACAGGTGTGGTGAAGGCAGTATCTAATCACAGGACAATTCAATGATCATGACTTATAATGAACAATTGTGTGAATCGAAATGAGCTACATGATTAGAACGGGGAAAGGTCGATAAACTCTTGGGGGTTTGTATGATAACAGTTTTCAAAAGGGGTGAGGGGGTGGGGGAGTAAACAGTATAATCCTTCATCATTCGAATCTGTCTCATGTAATTCTAAATTGTCATCTCTATCAAGCTACAGTATCCGTTCTTTCAAAAATAAAATGACATAGAGAAATGTTATATTCTTTTAAAACAAATCAGTCAATCATTAAGAAACAGGAACATATTTGCTGCTTGTCCACAATTCTCCCTATATAAAGAAAAAGAACAACGAAAAATCTGTATGATGTACGTACTTGTAGGAGAAAGAAAATAACATATACCAAAAATCACATAAATTGATCACTTAGCTTTATTTTTAAATATGAAAATCAAATTTTGGAGCTAAGCAAGTGGCAATGATATCGCAACGCCATCTTTTTAAAGACTGAAAACAAAAGAAAACAATTTCCAATAATTAAACATAAGATTTTAGAAAGCCGGTCTTAACATGGGGACATTGGAATAACTAAAATTTATTTTAAAAAATATCTTATTTAAAAATAAAAGTTCTTGATCTATTTACGAATTTTTTTGAGATACATTATTTTTTCATCACGGGTATGTGCATCATACTGATATTTATTTTATTTTTATTTTTTAATGGAGGAGGATTTTTGTACAAGCACCAAATATGTATATCACACCGAGAAGAATATGGTTTCAAGATGATTACAATTAATTTTCAGAATAGTTTTGTACCACTTTTATGCCCACTAACAAAGACTAAAATCAAAATATAATGATAATAATCCTTATGTGTAGAATACTTTTTTCCAGTTTTAATCAAACATTATTAAACCTCTGAGCGTTGTTGTTTTTTATTTACATTTTATTGATTTTTGCACCATTTTTTAAATGACTCTCTAGGCCATTCATCGTATGCAGAAAGAAAGCATGTGATATTCATAGGATTTATTTATTTTGTGAATTGTTATCGTCAACTTCATACTTGTTGCTGTTTCACCACGTTTCGGCCAACTGATCTTCTGGGCTTCTTCAGGTGATTAATTGCAACGGTATAGGAATGTTTAGTTTTGTAACTGTGCCTCCAGTAATTACTGCTATCTATGGTTGTTGTTGTCTCAGACTATGGAAAGCAGTTATTACTGGGGATACAGTTATGAGACTCGGCATTTCTATCCCATCACGGTTAATCACCTGCAGAAGGCCAGAGGTGAAAAAACAACTATGAATATGGTAATAGTCCGCAAAATAAATAAATAAACACACAAATTACTCATCTCAAAGGATTCCATTAAAAAATATGTCATATGGCGAAAGAGTGTATATGACATTAGTAGAATACGAGTAGAATTATAAAAAATAAAGTGAAAAATGTTTCTATTTTGCACTTCAACAGTCATAAGATGTTTAAATTATTTTTATTCTGGAAAATATCAAAAGTTTTAGGCTTAAGAGGCTTTAAGAAAAACTTGAAATTCAATGAATTTTGCTTACTTGCTGTCTAATATAACACGGATCAAATTCGAAGCCCATTTGGAACATCTTAATTTTTAAATGGTAGGAAGTGATAAAAAATGGACTTTATGAAAAGGGATAAGTAAAGACCTGCTGAAAGATAGTTCGGAAATCGATTTCTAAAAACTAGTATTTAAATGAAAGTTTAACCAAATATAATGTGACGATGATGACTGAATTGTTTTTAGATTTGTTTCTCGGCAAACGTTCACAAAAGAAAAGGATGTCTAGTTATCGCTTCCCAGTTTTAATAATAGAAATCTCCAAGGATTTATCCATAAAACTCTGGTTACCTTTCTGCTTCACTCTGAAAGGCAACCTGACAGACATGAAACCAATAATTTTCAGCTTTTAGTTCATCGCAATAAATTGTTCATCTGAAGAGATAGAGAGAAAGAGGGGGACGAGCCTCGGAAAGCCGATCCACGTATTAGTAGTCGATAGTGACAGGTCAAAATGGAATCGATCGATGAGTGGATTCAGCAAGTTGTGATTGTAAATCCCAAGGTGATTGCGCAGACCGATTCTCTCTCGTCTCGAACTGCATTAATCAATTTAAGTGTAGACAAGCGTATGTCCCTTGCTTTGATAGCGTTAACTCTTTTCTATTGCAGAATAATTTGCACCAACCATCCATGAACACAATTTTACTTTACTGCTTGTTTGAATCCATTTTATTTTTACTGTTTTTTTTTTTTTATTGAATACGGCATAATTCACATTGACACACCGGTTCCTATTAGATCATAAAAGTTAAGCAACATTGAGCCTGGTCAGTACTAAAATGGGTGACCATTTAGGAATACTAGGTGCTGCATGTGCTCATAACTTATCTCGGCATTGTTTCCAGTCATCTAGCACTTCTCCTTGCCACTGGACTCAGGCAGTGCCGATTCAGGAGAGGTGTAGATGAGGATTGTGCAACCCTTGCCTCACAATTACACACGCAGCTATCCTTACACAGGGTATTCATTGTTTCATGAGACTGAATGGAGACATCGCAAATATGATTGTTCGAACACATGTTTTGATCTTGGTTATTATTCCTACAATGTTTTGGCCGATGTTAACTCCGATCTTCTTCAGGTGTATCTTTAAAATGGGTTTTATTAGTGAATAGTGTTACTGTTTATGTTTTGTTTTCCAATAACAATAAAAGTTTTGGATTTGATTCTGTCTGATGGCATACAAGTTTTATTTGTTTTACTTTTGAAATCACTAATATATATATATATATATATATATATATATATATATATATATATATATATAAGAAAACTGTATTGGCTCTATAATAAAAAATATGAAATCTGCATGAATTAAAATATCATACTTAAGTGTATTTTATGATCAGACAACACTGGGCGACCTGCTAATTATATATATATGTATACTAGCAGAAGTAGCCGTTGTTGACTGGGTTCAAAAACAGCCTACAGAAAATGGACTGTGGTTGATGAAAGTATGATAGGTTATGAAATGGAGGGGGTTGTAAAGAGATAGGTTTTGCTACTCAAAAATTTTACCCTAAGCAAAATATGATGAGAGTAAAGATAATTTTCGCAAAAATATATTTTTTATATCAACTTTGTTTCCATTCGTAGCAAAGAGTGACCAACAAAATGATATTTCCTTACAAAGAGAAAATGTTATATATGATAATATAAATATACAAGAAATAAATATTATCATAGTCAATAAAAGTTACTTTTATGGTAGAAAAGTTCATTCGTTTGTATTTTTAAGTAGTTTGTAAAAAAATGTGTTTTTTAATTCACGAACCGGTTTAAAAAAAAATCAAAATGGCAGCGACTTTGAAATTGAGAGTCCCGTTTTCAATTTGAAGGAGGGCACCTGAGCATTCTGTATTTACAATTTAAGAGAGTTCCGTCAACGTAAGGAATATTTATAAACATATTTTAATGTTTTCCGTTATTTTGTGTTTGACGAATATTCAATTATGACATGTGCAGTTTATATAAAAATTCATTTAAGTAGTTATCGCCTCAAATTTCGTTTTAATTTCGGTTCGCTGAAATTTTTCAAGTAAAGAGCATTACAACTATTTCAAAACAAAAAAAAACGAACTGAACTTTTATTGACTGTGGTACATTTATTTCTTGTATATTTATTTTTTTCGGGTAGTCGTTTGTTGGCTTTTCTGCTAAACACTCTTACTAAATAATATCGACGAAATATCGAAAAACAAAGAAACAAAAACAGTTTGGAAAAAATAATGAAGCTTTACTTACTTTAGTAAAATAATCCGAAAGAGCAAAATGGGATTTTAAAAAAGTAAACACGTGATTATTTTAGTTTTTTAAAGCAAAGAATCGATATAAATATGAATAAGAAGAAAATGGCGCCATTTTCAAGTAGATCAGCTTTGTTTTAGTTTTACAGTATTGAACGGTGTAGTATTGCGCCGTCGAATTCAGGGTTATACTATTGTAATGTAAAGAACACGAAGAAAGAGTTGTAATCAACTGATTCCTTCTAGTACATTGACAAAAAAGCTTAAACAAATATATAAATAAAAATAAGGTTATGTAAATGTTTTTAACAAGACATGTAATCACATGAGCAGGATTGTTTCCTTCTTTTGACACGATAACAAGTAACGTTCTTATTTTTTATTATTTATCTATTTTCGAAAAAGTGCCACGTGCAAGTGGAAAAGGGAAAAACAGTTCTGCAAAATTTGTGTCGAGAATTGTCTAAAGTTCCAACTTTTTTTTGGCTTTCACTTTAATAAGATCGTGAATTTATGAGGTAAATTTATTCGACACAATATGATTCAACTCAAAAAAATAAATACAACCTAACGTGAATTAAGATTGAAATTAAGGTGTTATTGTGGACCCTCACTCCTTTTAATAAATAGTTGTTAAACTGTGTGCCATATTTACATTCTATGGAGGTCAGGCGCGAACGAACACCTAATAATTTCATTATACCATATTTTTTTCAAACTGAAACATAATTATGAAATTATACTTACGCAAATAGATAGGAAAAGTTTGTGCCATATTTCCATGGAGTACAGGCGCGAACGCTGACCCCACAATTTTATTATACCATCCCTATTGAAGTTGAAACATACTTATCAAAGTATTCTTATGTACACCTATATCAAAAATACTTGTAAGCGTTTTTTTTTATTTTTTTTTCCGAATTTTGGGGACCAGGCGCGAAGTCAGACCCCACAATTTTTATGAACCACCATTCTGCCAGATCAAACATACCCATTCCGTATCCTCGATACATCTTCTATCATTATATATAATCAGTTTTTTAAAATAGTCAACCATATAGAAGCCTATTCATGACCAGATACACACACACACACACGTTCAGCTTTATATATATATATATGAATTGACTTTGTCTGTTCTCTGAACTGTCGCTACCTAACTCCTTTGTTAATTCTTAGTCTAAAGATTTGAAACTTGATGTATGGAAAATTTGGATCCGTGGAACATATTTGATTTGGTATTTGGCTGGTAAAAATAGCTGCTAAGAGGTGAATATATATATATATATATATATATATATATATATATATATATATATACTTACAAGAATTCAACTGTTTAGAAAAAACAATACTTGCATGCACGTCTCAGTTTCTGCATGCTCTAAAATATAATATTTATGCGCATTTTACGACTGGGTAAAGCCGGGTGACCTGCTAATATATATATATATATATATATATATATATATATATATATATATATATATATATATATGTGTGTATGTGTGTAATTTAAATAGCCTTCACAAGAACTAAGTTGTAATGCTGGTGCCCCTTTAAAATGCTGTCAAACCAAGTTTTGGTGATATTGTACATATATTATTTTAGAAGAATTTGTAAATCGCTTTCAGTCTCTAAAACTCTACCTGACCTGGTGACCCCAAAAATAGTGATGAAGTCTTTATTGTCGAAGCACTACTGCTATTGTTGCAGAAGTAGTCGTATTCTTTTGTTAAACTAGTGACGTAGATTTTCAGTATTAAATATAAAGAACTCGATGCATATCAATCGTATCAGTTTAAAAAATAAACCCCGTTCATATTTTCGACAGTAAACGAATAAATCGAAAATACTTAACGTTTAGTAACGTCTCCGTCTTGTATACCTTAAACTTTTCTTCTTCATTGTGCACGCGCGCGTACGTACGCGCATAATTTTGTGTCAGGCATAATTGCTTTTGTAGATAGTAGTTTTACTTAACTGATAATCCTGATTTTCTCTGTCGTTGTTGTACATAGCAACGTGAGGATACGTCCACGTCAATCAGTCTAATAGTCTGGATCATTTCAGTTAGGTGACATTTTTTTAATGTTAGGCTGGGTTATTGTCTGTTGCACTCTTTGGGGTTCATCTTCCCAGGCTTTACCTTCTCTCATTGAGAAGGGGGTTAGTTTATTGATAATCTGGGAATACCGATCGGTTGCTCAGACATTTTTGTAAACCAGAGTGCTCTTCCCTTTAGGTGATAGATTTTCCATCCTCATCTTCCGACTTTGTGCCATATCTTCTTGCGGTGGGAGGGATCTAAATACTGATAATTTTTAACCCTAATTTTTAAAGAGGGGGCACGTTTTAATTTGGAGCAAAGTGTAGTATTTGTTCTGCTACTACACTTTGTCTTTTCTTTTCTCGGTCAGTGAAGGAAAACTATAGACTGTGCTGATTTTAATGTGCGCCCTAATCGTGAGTGGCCCCTTTTTAGGGAGCTAGATGTTTTCCTCATTAAAAACCGACCTTGTGTCTAACTTTGTTCTCGTTTAAAGGATGGTACTTATTTTTACATTAGTGACTTCTATGGGAACCCCTCTCCCCTCCGTTTTTTTTTTTTTTTTTTTTCTTCACAGGTTTGGGCATGTACAAGAACCGGGAAACTATACATATTAATTCTAAAGTAGTAATTATTACTTCCGGTGTTTATGCGGAATACAGACCGTACTGAAATAATAATGTTATTATTTAGAAATCCATTTTTAACATGAATAGGGGAGGCGTTTTGTAACTATTCTATACTTTAAAATTTAATAAATAGGAGATAGCGTATAAATTGATTTTAACTTGGAAATCCTAAATCTAAAGGAGTAACGTACTTTTTATCAAAATCACACTTATAAATGCCGCGAAAAAAAAATAATAATCGACAGCAACTTCATTTAATAATTATTAGCTGAACGTATCTGGCGCTGTCCGGGTTTCTTATTCTCAAATTTGTTTCGCTTTTTAATTTTTCTTAAATTTAATTATACCCTTTCTTTTTCTTTTTTTTTCTTTTTCTTTTCTTTTTTTTTTTTTTTGTCACAAAGCCCCTATTTACCTCCCTTCAAAGGACAGAGTTAAACAGAAGGTACATTTTTTTATATGTGGGGAAGATCGAGCCCCATAAAAAGGGGCACTCTGAGTTAGGCCGAAAATTAAAATTGCCTCAGTCCAGAAGTATTTCTTCGTCAGTAACCGATAATAGAATAAAGTGCAGTATCAGAACCGATAATACACGTTGATCTCAGCCAATCGTTCAATTATAAAAACCAAGATAAATTGTAATTATCGGAGGCGCCACTACTCTAGAAAGAACCGAGAACGCTAAGAAAAATCAACTGTTGTAATTGAACTGGACCTGCGGCGCGTGTTTGCAACGATGTTTTTCTAACCCCGTTTTGGATTGAGAAGGAGCTAATAAAAACTAAGTAACGTTCATAAATGTTTTTACTCTTAAAAAAAAAACCTCGCAATAACTCATTTTTACTATAAAATTTTCATTGACATAAAAACCATAAAAACCAACAAACTTATCTTTTATTTCTTTTATAAATTTTTCTCTTCTAATTCTTTTCCTTTCCTTTTTTATTAATTTTAATACTTCAATTTCATTGGCTACCATCTTTCTCTCTCTCTTCCCTCTTACCATCACTCTTCTCTCGAATTCCAGTTTTTTATGAATGAATGGAGGTATGCATTAATGAAGAAAATATGAATGACTTCCTTTTTACCCTATTTTATGTAGTAGTAATTGTAGTGAAAAAAAGAAAAAGAAAGAAAGCAGAGTGAAGAATGTCTCTATCTAGACTAGTTATTTTTAGCTATTGTTAGCAGACCTAAGCGGAAAATAACACACTGTAAATCATATTACGCGTGTATTTAACCGAAAAATAGACGGAAACCATCCGTGTCACCTGTGGTCCATATTCCTACCAGCACAGATTAGCTTCATTTTTTTTTTTTTTTAAATATATACTTAATATGTGTACGCGAAAAAAAGGTATTGAAAATTTTTAACGCACCTTCAGACCACCCAAGATTTCATCGTATATAATTTTGAATGATAATAAAACGCTAGTTTGAAATAGAGTAGTTTCGGCTTCAGACATATACACAATCGTCATGATTAATAGATAAAGCTTTGGGGCATTTTTATATATTTATTTATCTATTTACAAAACAAAATGGGTGAATAAAAATACAACTGTTACCAAAGGCAAGATTGTTTTGTTTTTTGGAGTTTTTTTTTTTTTGTTTTTTTTTACATTTTCATTCTAAACAAGGAACATTGCCACTTTGGTGTAGAGGGCCCGGCCCGGCTACTATCAGGGACATAAGCTACTGGGGTAGGGAGTTGGGCAGTAAAATGTCGGTTCACGTTACGCTTGGACTTCTGCATGTCAGTACAGTTGGGGAAGCAGGGAGCCGGAATGGAATTCCAAAGTCTAGCAGTTCTGGGGAAGAAACTACTGGAGTAGAAAACTCTCTTACATCTAGGGATTTCTACTGTGTAGGGGTGGGATTTAGCTGCTTGTCGGGTTTGTCGAGGGTATTTACGTCGTGGGGGCACAAGTGCTTGCAGTTCGTCAGAGCATTCACCATTAAAATACTTGTAGAACAGGTAGAGGGAGGCAACATTTCGTCGGTGGGAGAGAGGCTGAAGTTTAGATGACAGTTCAGGAGTCAGGACCTATCAGGTTGGAGACTCTCTTTTGGACCTTGTCTAGGAGCCAGAGACTAGTAGCAGATGCACATACCTATGCGGATAAGTTTTTTGTGGTTTAAATTATTTTCAATCCATTCAATAAATGTTACCAATCGTGCGAAAATTTTATATCTTCTAGTGTTTTGTTTCATTTTTTATTTTTAAGCGATTATCGAGTAGCCAAATGACTAACAAAAATTGCCGGGTTTTTTTCTGTTTTTTTTTTTTCCGTTCTAATTCAACGGACTTGATACTACCCTTGGTTCAAAGTAAATAAATGCTTTAAAATAAGCTAAGACACAAAAACTTATCCAGGTAGGTAGAAGAGTAACTTGCCTTTGGTAGCATTTATTTGTTTTATATTTATATTTTTTCACTTCGTTTTTGTTTTGTTGACTTCTGTAAAAAAAAAAAAAAAATTGCATAACCTTTGTTTTTGTTATTATATTAAAACATATATATATATTTTTTACACGGTGCTCACCACTTATCAAGGCCCGGAAGCCACTCAGGGATAAGGGTTATTGCAAGTACAGTACGTTAGTGTGGAGATTTAATGAAGTGTTTACTTAAGAGGACGGTTTATTAGGAATTTGTTAACGTTGGACTTGAAGACATCCAAGTTGTAGTCAGGTGGGAAGCAGTCAGACGGAACAGTTTATTTTAAGCAATTTGTGTGTGTCTGGTTGGGGGGGGGGTACCAAGACACATTTAGCTGTAAATAATTTAGGTGACTGGAATAAGAATTAACTAAAAGTGTGTATTGTTTAACTTAACTCTGGTCGCATAGCACTTTTGGCTATAACCATGTGTAGTATCTTTGCTGATACTACATTCCGTCTTTTTGTCTTCGGTCAGTGAAGAAAACCCCCTTTTAACCCGAGACAACTTTTATTTTTGTTTCAATCCAGAGTTCCCCTTTTGGAGGGCTAGACTTTCGTCACATTAAAAAAAAAAAAAAAAAAAAAAAAAAAAATGTGTTTAACTCTGCCTTTGTGGGGACAGAAGTAGGAATTTCGATCGTATCTTTTTGTTAGCCCAGGTAGATACAAACAACTTTACGACATAACGCCCGACCCCACCGCCGCTAAGACATTTTTGCTATTTATTAAACAAAAAACATTGATACTTATGCACTTATGTTACCGTGCTGAAATAATAACGTTATTATTTAGAAAGCCATTCTTAACCTAAAGAGTGTTTTATAACTATTCTCTACTTCCCTTCTCTATACTTGGCCTTCGGGTCAAGATCAAAGTGTAGTATCTGTTCTTCAGATGCTGCACTTCAATTTCTTGTTCTCTGTAAGTGGAAGAGAAATCGTTTACAACTGAGACAATTTTTATTTTTTGTTCCTTTTTTCTACATTAAAAAACGACCCTGGTGTCTCTGTCCCGTGGGGAGGCATTGTAAATAGGAACTATTCTCTATTTCCATCTAACAATTAAATAATAAAAAAAAAACAAGATATCGTAAAACTCGAATTTAACCTAAAAATACGGTTTTTAAAAAATAGCACGGTCACATAAGTACATAAGCCCCAAAACATGTAATAAAATGTTCACTTTTGTCATTATTTTTTGCGTGTACACACACACACACACACACACACACACACACACACACACACACACACACACACACACACACACACACACACACACACACACACACACACACACGCGCGCGCGCGCAAAAAAAAAAAAATGTAACGAAATTTAACCAATTTCAAAGCAAACTTGAATAAATTAAATTAAAATATGACAAAGTGATCGTGTATTCTATGGACACCCAGCGCGGAGGCAGACGTCCTCATCCCACGATCTTATTGTGTCACCTTTATAAAAACTGACTTATATCTAACGACTCCGATTTATGTAGTTTCGGAATATATTTTATTTTGAGGTAAGGGCGACCTTCAAAAGCGCTGTAGAAATCTGTGATATATATTTTCACTCTATGGACGCCCGGTGAAAATGCAGACCCCACGATAGTATTATACTTTCTTTTGACATATGGAGATCCTTTACTTAGAATTATTTGTTTGGCATAACGTAAAAAAGTATACAATGTAAAAAAAATTAGGCACAAAGCTATCAAAAGTGTGTGCGGGGGATTAGTTGTTGGTCATCCTTGGTCTAATGCAGTATTGCAGTGGTTCCCAACCATTGTGCTGCTGCGGTACATTAGTATGCAGCGAAGAAATGATAGCTAGAAGCCATTTAATATCAATTGTTTAATACAGACATTTAATTTCTTAATCGACATTGTTCATTTCCAACCTTAACGAAAAAAACTATCAACATTTTATTACCTATGTGCTATATGAATTGGAAGTTTCTTACATGAATAAAATTAAAAATAAAATATCGTGAAAAACTTAAAATATTGAAGAAAAGTCAAGTGTCTTGCTCACATTCGCCCAAATATTGCAGCAGTAGGTGTATCAGAATTTTTGTAGGAATTTTTGACACCCCTAACACGAAACTGCGAATAAAATATAAAAAACTCATAATTTCTCCTTTAAAAGTGGGTTGTTTATTTTCTTTATGGATTATACTTCCAAAATAAACTTTTACAGTTGTTTTAAAAGTAATAGAAATATTTTTTTTTTTTAAACAGTAATGAATTTTACGAATTCAATATTTTTCAATTTTTAAGCTTTAAAAACCTATCAAAATTTTTCTATTGATTCTATTTTTACGATATTTTCAGGGTCAATGTGAAATTTTATGCTCTTTCCAATAAACCGAATATACTATTTTAGACAAACGTTTTTTTTTTTAATTCACGCACCCCCATTTTCAAGTGTCTATTAAAAAGTAAATAATTAATTTACTCACCAAAGTTTTATATATCACAAATTGATGAGAAAAGGTCAATAAATAATATATTCAAATTAAAAAAAAGTAGTGTTTTTTAGAAATTTACCTGTAAAGTTCGAAGTTTAAAACCTTTTTTTTTAAAACACGTTGTTTGTTTTTTCTTTTTTTTTTATGAAACCTTGGTCCTTGCTCCTTGTAATTAAAAAAAATTAAGGCTTGAATTACATTTTTCGAGTAGTTATAAGCTTGGAAAGACAGGGGTGGGGCGAATAATTCACGCCTCCAATTTTGAAATGTCTATTAAAAAGTAAATAATTAATTTACTCACCAAAGTGTTATATATTACAAATTGAAGAGAAAAGGTCAATAAATAATATATTCAAATTTAAAACAAACAAAAAGAAGTGTTTTTTAGAAATTTACCTGTAAAGTCCGAAGTTTAAAACCTTTTTTAAAAAAAAAACACGTTGTTTGTTTTTTGGGTTTTTTTGTTTGTTTTTTTAATGAAATCTTGATCATTGCTCCTTTAATTGAAAAATAAAATTAGGGCTTGAATGACATTTTTCGAGGAGTTATAACCTTGGAAAGACGGGGTGGAATTATTCACTATTTTTCACGAAATTTCTGACACACATATTGCAGCAGTAGTTAAGAAACACCAGGCACAACTGTTCCACTGACATTCCCCATTATTATTCTATACCAGATTTTGATTACAGAATATATCGAGTTACGTGAATAAAAATTCTCATATATAATATATGCTTTTTTTTTTATTTTATTTTATTGCAAACAGACTTTATGAGTAGAAAATACTACTTTTCTATGATAGGTGTGCCGCGAAAATTTAAATAAACTCGATCGTGGCCCGCCATGTAAAAAAAAAAAAAAAAGGTTGGGAACCACTTGTCTAATGTAGCAAATCTGACTATCCTACTCTCGGCTAGAATCATTGCAGTCACCATAATACCACATTTATTCTAGGGAGAAGGAGTATGCTACTTAAAAATATTTCCAAAGTATTTTAGAATAGTTAAATTATATTTATAAATACAATTTTTATAATGTTTTTGGCAGTAAGAGGGGAACAACAAAAACTGTATGGTTTAGTAAGCCCCTACCAAACCTTTCCAAAATAGATCACCGACTGTTCTCCTTTTT
>NC_136484.1:173703109-173710609 GCF_053919585.1 Euprymna scolopes | reverse complement strand
ATATATATATTTATATATATATGTCTATATATATATATATATTTATATATATATGTCTATATATATTTATATATATGTGTCTATATATATATTTATATATGTGTCTATATATTTATATATATGTCTATATATATATATTTATATATATATGTCTATATATATATATTTATATATATATATATGTCTATATATATATTTATATATATGTTTATATTTATATATATATGTCTATATATATATTTATATATATGTTTATATTTATATATATATATATTTATATATATATGTTTATATATGTTTATATATATATATATATATGTTTATATATATATATATGTTTATATATATAATTTCAAAATAAACAATTCATAAACAATCGTACATCTAATTTTTGATAAAATTTGCTTATTTCGAAGCGATAATATAGTAGCGTTCTACCATTGAGCTTATTTTGTACTTAGAGTATTATCGGATATACAATCGTCTAAATATACATTTATTTTCCCTTCTATGTCTTAAGTGTGGTTTATATTCCTAAATCTTTTGAGATTTCACTGTCGCGCGTGCGTGCGTGTGTGTGTGTAATAATAAAAATTAAAACTTTAAAACTATTAATTTATTGTTCGACAGGATACTTTTTTTGAGTATCATGTCGAACAATAAATTAATATGAATTATATATTTTACAGTCTTTATTTTTTTTCTATAACAAGCTCTATTTCTATCTTGGGTGAATTGAGTTTTTTTTTTATTCGGTGAGAATTACTATATTAATATTAATATTCCAAATTTGGATATTTTATTGGATTATAAACTTAATATATAGTCATCCACATACAGTACTTTTTCGCTATTTCATAGCTTATCAGTGCGGCTAGACAGGCAACTACCTCAAGCTAGGATTGAAACCCGACCGCCTGTACGACAATCAAGGCTTCTAACCATTACGCTTATCGGCGGCTGCTGTGCGAGTCGTGAATTAACGATGTTTTGACATCGTCTGAAATACCTAAGCTCGATTTGTTTACACAAAGAGCATTGCTTTATACGCTAATGGTAATTCGTGTATCACTTCTCAATAGGCTTAACTCAAGATAAGGAGCATTACATACACACACACACACACACGGATATATAAATTTTTAAAAGGTGTACAGCGTTTCATTTAAAAATGAAAATATTTTACACCAGCAGTAAATCTGATCCATAGTCACTAGACGAAAATTTAGCAAAAATTTCTTGAATGTCAATTTCTTTTTAAGACCTCTTTAGCTTAAATTTATATATTTTCTTCAAACAAAATCATGTAATGAATTTTAATCAAAATTGGAATAAGGATTCTAGACACGAAGTTTAATAGCATATTTTGATTGTAATCTTCAAAAAAAGGACATAGAAGTGGTGCAAAACTGTTCTGTTCATGGAATGAATTTTATCTATCTTAGGACGGGTATTTTTTCTGGATGCAATATATATCTATATAGATGAATCGACTGCTTGTTTACAAGCGTTATGATGGATGCAACTAAGGCGGGAAAGTGAAGAGATTCACACTTTAAAAGAAATATCTTTTTTCGTTTTATTTTATAAATTTCAAGTCCCTTGGGTCCATAGGATTTTTTCTTCTTTTAGATGTGAAGTTTTATCTAATGAAATCGATTTTTATAAATTTTATGAAATTTTGTATTAAAAATATTATTTCGTAACTTTCTTAGTTCAGATGTTTTTTTTTATTTAGATTTCCATTTTGCTCAAAATTTGAAAGTATAACTTTTTTTTGTTTTTTGTTCTTCGAATAAAATCTGAAATGTTTTGCTGAAAAAGTTTTTTTTTTATAATAATTCTTTGTTCACATAATAAAGTTCGCTTTGATTTTCTAATATTTTACTTTGAAGTTGTAAAAAGAACTTTTGGTTGTCTTCTAATGGGAAAAAGTTTAAAATTCTTAATGTTATTTGGATTCTTTGAATTACTATTCTCACCCAAATAAGAATTGCTCAATATACTAGATAGAGCAAAATTTATATATATATATATATATATATATATATATATATATATAAAGCTGAATGTCTGTGTGTGTGTCTGGTCACGAATAGGCTCCTATATGGTTAACTATTTTAAGAAACTGATTACATGTAATGATAGAAGATTATCGAGACACAGGAATGGGTATGTTTGATTTGGCAGAACGGTGGTTCATTAAAATTGTGGGGTCTGCGTTTGGAAATAAAAAAATAAAAAATGACAAAAAAACGTTTAGAAGTGTTTTTGATATAGATGTACATAAGAATATTTTGGTAAGCATGTTTTAACTTAAATAGGGATGATATAATAAAATTGTGGGGTCTGAGTTCGCGCCTGGCCTTCATAGAATGGAAATAGGCACACACTTTAATAAAGACTTTTCATATCTATCTGCGTAAGTATACTTTGATAATTATGTTTCAGTTTGAAGAAATATGGTATAATAAAATTATAGGGTGTTCGTTCGCGCCTGACCTCCATAGAATGGAAATATGTCACAAAGTTGAACAACGTTTTTAATATAGATCCACAGAATATTGTGATAAGTGTTTCAGTGTGAACAGGTATGGTATAATAAATTATGGGGTTTATCTATTTTATTTTTACTTTCATCATATTTTGCTTTGGTTTTGATACCCCCAAATTTGAAGCTATCTCTTTACAACCCTTCCTTTTCACAACCTATCATACTTTCATAAATCAGAGTTGATTTTCTGTAAGCTGTTTTTGAACCCAGTCAACGACGGGTACTTTTGCTAGTATATATATATATATATATATATATATATATACATATATATATATATATATATATATATATATATATATATATATATATATATATCCCCAAAACCTTTGGCCTTGATGGAGAGACTAAAACTTGCTGCTATGGTTTCAAGTGATCTGAAATAACAGCAACGGGAGACTTGATTCCAAATATTTCTCATGGAAGATTATGAATATCTCCAGTGTCAAATAATCATATTCTTAAAAAAGTGAAAACCAAAAAAAAAAATGTAAAAAAAATGCACTAATTTACAAGTACTATTAAGTTTTATGATTCAGTGCAATTAAAAATTAATTCCATTAGTGTCAAAAAAAGATACGCGGACAATTAGACATTTGAAATATGCGGAAATAGTTATACAGTTTGGTGAAACCATAAATTTAAAATTGAGTTGCAAAAATTTGAAGACAAAATGCTGACGTCGAATGATATGGAACGGCGTTAGCAATTATTATAGAAACTTGCAAAAACTAACAACGAAATGAGTGACCGGATTTTATAGACGGAGCGAGGTCGGAGTTTATGCAAAAGGAGAGGTACTGTTGAGTTGATCTGAAAATAAAATAAACGAAAAAATAACAGAATTTTTGTACAAATTACATACAGTGTTATTTTCACAATGTTTTGTAGATTATATATATATATATATATATATACATATATATATATATATACATATATATATATACATATATATATATATATACATATATATATATACATATATATATATACATATATATATATACATACATATATATATATACATACATATATATATATACATATATATATATACATATATATATACATACATATACATACATATATATACATACACACACACACATATATATAATGCTATAATGCGTAGTAGTAATTAGTAAATTTATATTGCATACAACTTTATCAAATCTCCAATACTAACGTACTGTACATGCAATAACCCTAATCCCCGAGTGGCTTCCGGGCTTTGATAAGTGGTGACTACCTTGTAAAAAAAAATGTTCCTTCGATAAGTTTCCAGACTGTTTCATACGGACACTTTTATTAATAGTACACACATTAAAATTGTAGTCACCTTCGAAGTAATCTTCTCCAGCTGCAATACACTTGTACCATTCCAACTTCTGGAAGGGCTCATGAAAGTCCTCTTGCTTGAACGTATCAATGACTCTCGTCATATCCCCTTTCATCTCTTCAATTGTCTCATAACGACAGTCTCTAATGTTTCCTTAAGGGAATAATCAAAATTCACAAGGAGCAAAGTCTGGACTATAGAGAGGGTGAGCAACTGTCTTGATGTTCATCTTGGTCAAATAGTCTGATCTTCTCTGGCCATCCTTCTGCAAATCTTTATTGTGTGGACAGTTCCTACACTATGCTCTTATTGTCTCTACCAGAACGACGATTCTTATCCATGAAGTTCTTTGGCCAACCAACTCTAGGGTTCTGATTTTCTTACTCTTCCCACACCTCTCATCATCACTCACAGACTCTGTCTTCCTTGAATCTCTTATACCACTCAAAAACTGATACTCTGTTTTTAAGTACATAGATTCTTTTTGATGTTTAAACTTTTTTTGTAAGAAATAGCATGGTTTAAGATTGTTTATATCGTCTGGCAAACATCATTATTATAATAATTATATTTACTGTTACTAGTGTTATTATTACTAGTATTTTCATTACTAGTACAACTATTATCAAACGCATCTAACCATTCCCTTTATCATTGGAAACTATTACCTAATCTTCCTAAGTATAAAGTGGATTCCACTCCCAACGCCTTTGTTTATATCGGACTAAAATACCTCACAGACTTGAGAGCTTTATTGCATTCTAGGCTAGCCAAAGTTCTTAGATTCCTCGATTTCAAAAAATCCCCTAGTTACCTTCACATTCTCTCCAAGAATAAAAAAAATACCCCCTCTATCGTTGCACCCCCCCCCTCTCTCTCTCTCTCTCTCTCTCTCTCTCTCTTCCTGTTTCAATCCATTCTTCAAACCAGTCAGTTTAGTAGAAATGCCCATTGTCATTCCTCAAGACATGACTTCCCACCTCCCTGTCTCTCTGCCAATGCCAGGCGTTTTTCTTTGCCAAGCAGATACATACATTCCTCATGGTTTTCTTATTGTCTCTGTCAGGTGCGTCTTTTAAAAAAGATATAGAAAAAAAAACTCAAATAAATAAATAAGGAAAATATTAATAATAATAATAATAATAATAATAATAATAATAATAATAATAATAATAATAAACAATAAATAAATTCTACTAAGCATTAGTTCAAAAAAGATGGCAGCGTTTTTTCGATTTTTGAATTCTTGAACGACGGTTTCTTCTCATTCTTTCTGCTGTAATAATTCTGATTTTTTTTTTTCATTTCGTTTCGTTGAAAAAGACAAACTCTGAGGAGAAAACTAATTTAAGCTATGCCATATTTAAAAGGGGCAGTGATTCATAGGTGATATATACGAGAAAGATACTTCAACTGGGGTGCTTCACGGAACTTTCTTGGCAGAGCACCTGCAATTATCAAGCTATCTTGTCACAGTCATTTACTCTTTTTATTATTAAACAACGTCTCTCCCTTTACCCTTCTTTCTAAGTCACCTTTTCTATGCCTCCCCCTTCTCAGTCTACTCTTCTCTCTCCGTTTATATCTATCGCCCTCTTCTCTTTCTCTCTCTCTCTCTCTCTCTCTCTGCTGAGTTTTGTAAATTCTATTAATACAGCCATCAATACTATTGCATATATATTTACCTATTTAGATTTCTTTGTATTTCATCCTATTCTATTCTCTAGTCAATTCCATTTATGTTAATCCAAGACCAAAGTTTAAATTGTTTCCAACTATTCCCAGTGGATAACCATTTACAACTATTTAAAAATTAACTACTTTATAATTCAAATCCCCAAAGTAACACACACACACACACACACACACACACACACACACACACACACACACACACACACACACACACACACACACACACACACATATATATATAATGCACTTTGTCTCTGTGCGTGTGAGTTCCTTTTCTGTAGACCGCGAAACGGCTGGGCTGATGTATTAAAAATTTAACACAAATGTATTTTATGTATATGAGCGTGTTCTTAGAAAGGTTTTGTATCAGAATGCCTCTGATAAGTATCGATAATAGAAAAATCCGTTTAAAGAAGTTCGATTTTGACTGAAGTTTACACCTTTTACATGACAAATGCATTTGAGAAGTTTTCTTACTGCACAAACAGAAGAGCCTGGGGTTTAAAATCAATTGTAAGGCCTTTGATAAGACAGAGGCGCGTTCGAACTGAACGTATTTGTTTAGAGGACAACTGAATTATGATACTCGACTATTGCATAACATCAATACTGCTTTCAATTATTTTGATAATTTCCCAACGGATTAAATGATTGCAAATAGAAAATTATTTTTTAAGTAGCGAAAAAAGATTAATTAAATTATATATTATCCATGAAAACGTTTAATGCTACACTTTTTCTCTTTGAGTTTTCATTTTATCCATGTAATATTCTAATCTAGCCAGACTAATACCAGCTTCAAATAAAAACAGTTTTGATATTAAGAAAAAAACTGTATTTATAAATTAGTGTATAATAATTATATAGTCTAGCGTGACCCGTGGAAATTTCCTAGCCCTATCTTTCATCCGTTGTATGTGACTGGCGCATTAAAAATATTCTATATATGTCTAGTATGAACGTAGACCACACGATATTATTGTAATAAGTTTCAAACTGAAACCGGTTTCTAAGTAATGGTTAATGTAATATAAGAATATATCTAGTCGGAACCATGTTTTTTTTTTTTTTTTTTTTTTTTTTTTTTCTACTTCCATTTAATTCTAAACTGACGGACATAACCTCATATAAAGTTGCTAGGACATAGCTAAAAAAATTTTCCATTTAACACTTCGACATTTTACCTGAACAAATGAATTCAAATAGTACTAAACATGTTACCATTTTCCACCCCTTGCGCTTGTGTTTATGTGTGTGTGTTTGTTTGTGTGTATGCATGTGTGTTTGTTTGTGTGTATGCATGCCCGTCTGTAAGCCTCTGTGTGCAGGTGCGTCTCCAAGACAAACTGTTCTGCCTTTAAGATCTAAGGTTCTGTCAAGAACAATGAACGAGTCTGCGTCGTCGCATTCGCTTTTAAGCGTAAAGTAGTCCCCACCTCCGTCACACACACACACACACACACACACACACACACTTATTGGTGCACGTGCATGGTTCTAGCAGAAGAGGAAGAATAACAAAAGTAGTTTTAGCGACGTGGACTTCTGAGTTATTCTCTCATTCTCTCTCTCATTCTCTCTCTCTCTCTCTCTCTCTCTCTGTCATTCTCTCTCTCTCGGTCTGTCTACTTTTCGTTCTGCCTATCTGTATGTCTCTAATTGTGTGTCTTGCTCCTTCTGTCTGGCTTCTGTTTTCTTCTCTCTTCTTCCGCTTTCTCTCTGTCGTGCTCTCTCTTTCGTTCTTTCTTCAACTTTCTGTCGCTCTCTTTCTTTTTCCTTCTTTTCTCATTTTCTGGAAATTACACACTTCGCCATTGACGTTTGTCTTAAATCAACCCTCCACCTGACTTTTGCCTTACACCACCACCTCTACACGGCGTTTACCTTACGCCACCACCTCTACCCAGCG
>NC_136484.1:173623109-173700609 GCF_053919585.1 Euprymna scolopes | reverse complement strand
TAAACGCACGCGAAACGAAGAAGCAAAACAACTGCTCTCCCGACTCATTAATAGTGACGAGGTAATGTGGGAGAGATGCTGCGGATTTCGATTCTCGGCTATGAAAGCGTACGCATGAAGCCAACGCACCTCATTGCACACACACACACACACACACACCTGTGTATGCTATATAGCATTTAAACGGACACTATAGCTCTTTCATCCATACCTTCTGTTTCACGGAAACACTAGAAACTCAGTCTGCAAGATTAATGATACCAAATATAATCGATTCTGCAGTCGATATTGTGGCAGTGTAACGCGATTTATGAAGAAACCGACAGTATCGATGGAAAATCACACTCATGTAGAGTGTTAATTAAAATATGCAGACATATGGTTTTGCATAAGTAATTGGGAACTAGTTATACACGTGTTTGTGTGATCCGCAGACTACTTCATCATTTACGACTCAAGTGCTTAGACCTTGCGAGATTCGAATCATGTGCACTGGCATCTCATGCTCTATCTGGTTAGTTATCGAATTTATATATTTATATTTAGAATGATATTTTTCAACGCTGAAACAACCAATAAATTTAACGAGGTTTATACAAGAGTGCTCAATAACGAAGTAGAGCAAAATATAACTTTTAGTTTTTTTACACAAGCATTTATATGTCGCTGTATATAAATGCGTATGAAAAACAAATAAAAAGTTATATATATATATTACAAACTTATATATTTGTATGCAAAGGACTTAAGTTCAACAAAACCAATCAGTATAACTTTTAAAACACAGTTGCAAGGCGTAAGGTGTAATAGTGGGAACTATATTTAGTATAATTTAGTTCTGTTCAAAGATAGAGGTGTGCTGGGCCATTTATAATTTTCAGATAGTTCTAATTTTTGTGAAATGTATCAATTAGTAAATATTCCACAAATTAAAGTTTCAAGTTTTTTAGTCAGCACAAATTTGACTAACACCTCATTTAAAAATTGAAATATTTCAGATTAGCATTGAATTTTATCCTTAGCAATTTGACACTAATGAAATATGATTTCCTAAAGTTCATTTGCTTTTTAAGCTTAAGCTGAAAATTTTAGACTTTGTCTACAATGAAAATGATATGAAGATTCAAGTAAGGATTCCAAACATAAGGTTTAGTAGCATTATATCTTAGCATTAATCTTCTTTAATGGACATAGAAATGGTGCAAAAATATTCTTTTCACTCAATTTTAATCTTGCTGTGAGTACCTTATATATATATATATATACATATATATATATATATATATATATAACCGGTAGCGTGTGTGTTATTTTGTGTGTCACGCTTACATTTTTTTTCTCCCGATTGACTATTGTTTAATTGTTATGACCTTCCATATCTTTTAATAAATAATTTCATAAAGAATTCTTCATAGGTTTTGGTATCGGTGTCGATTATAGTTGAAGGAACTCATATATATACATACTTTTTCTTCATAAGTTTCGGTTTCGATTCAAGCTGATACACCCAAGTCATATGAATATTTTTTTATTTTTTTATTTTGGAAATCACAACTTTATAATATATAAAAATCGATAGAAAATTTACTCTATAATAATATATACGAAATTTGCATGAATTAAAATATCATATTTAAGCGTATTTTATGAACGCGCTACACCGGGCGTCCCTGCTAGCTTAGATAAATACTTTTGCAGTTTTAACAAAAGAGCTACAATAATATCAGGGCGTCTCCATTTATGCTGAACATCCACAGAATGCCAGCATCAATATATATATATATATATATATATATATATATATATATATATATATATAAAGGGAGCACTCAAAGTTAATGCCATCTATTTTTTATTCTTCTCGAATATAACGGAGGGTATTGCAAATTAAATTTTTATGGTGATTGAATTTGTACATTTATAACCTGGCATTTACATCTCTCGATTGTAGATATTGACGGCATGACAGTCAAAGAAATGAACCCCTGTCATGAACGTGCATCAGAAGCAGAGTTGCGTCACTGAATTCTTGACAAAGGTGCACTGAGAATGGTGGTGACTTTGCAGAAAAATCAATTCTGAAGCACTAAATGTCGCTTGTTTTGATGGTATCACTCCCATTATTAGGAGACTTTACTTTTGGAATACCTCTCCTATATAATGGACGCTCTCGTCGATTTCGTGTGTGTGTATGTGTGTATGATTATGCCGTATATATATAGTAGGTGGACAGCATTTTGAATAGGTTTATCTATCAGTTATATCAATGCAGTTCTTTATAAAAACTATTACACTTATCTGCCCACCTACTTTTGAATCACCCTATCTATCTATAAATACATATATTCCTATGAATTATTTTTCTTGTGTCTTGATATTCATATTAAAACTCCCTTTTTCTATTTATTTATAAAGAAAATACAACTTTGTTATGGTTCGTGAAATTGCATTTATCTGCAAAAGATCTAGCTAATTTGTATATTTTTTTAAACATTTATTTTATATAGTAAAAGTAAGACAATGTTTTTTTTTCGCTTTTTTTTTAATTTTATCGTTTTTTTTTTTTTTCTGGGATGATCATTAACTATTACGTGTAATTATATTCATGCGGATATTCTACATGGTTTATATTTGAGTAATAAGGTTATAGTAAACACAACCCCTTTTCCATACATATTTATATATGCATAATTATATTTGTTTTAAAAAATTTGTCTACAAAACTCCTACGTTTTTTGGTCTTCAGACATGAAACTTAATATATAGGGTATTCAAACCTATGCAAAACTTTATATTTGGGTTTTAACCAGGGAAAATCGGTACAACAGTATGAAAATCTAAAAAATCATGAAATTTGCCAGGTGAAGGTCGAACGACGGCATTACGATTATGTATGCGTAACGTAATACTCATTCATTTTTTGTTTTTAGCACTAAAACAAACGTCTTCATAGCTCGGACATTAACGTCAAAGAAAAAAGTCAATCGTTAGCTAAATGTTTTGGTTTCGATTCTCGGTGGTTACGCACAAGTCATTTTTTTTTTTTTTCCAACTTTTTAAATCATTACTATATATTGGATCCAATATTATATAATAATAAATACGAAATCTGCATAAATCAAAATATCAAATTTAAGCGTATTTTACGACCTGGCAGCCTACTAGTTTGTGTATATATATATATATATATATATATATTATTATTATTATTATTATTTTTTTTAAAATATAATTATCAACTGACACGTGTTTATTCGTTTACGACTCATCAGAGTGGTCGATGAGTCGTAGACGACGAAACACGTGTCAGTGGATAATTATATTTTAAAAATAATATATGTATGCCGTACCCTATTTAGGGGGTACCAAATTGGTCAAAGGGAAAATTATTCCCAACTCGCATTTAGGTAAAAATGCACTTTCGTATAAATAATTAAATTCGTTCAAAGAGTATCGCTAACAATATATATATATATATATATATATATATATATATATATATATATATATATATTTGTTAGCGATACTCTTTGAACGAATTCAATTATTTATACGAAAGTGCATTTTTACCTAAATGCGAGTTGGGAATAACTTTCCCTTTGACCAATTTGGTAACACGAATTACCATTAGCATATAAGCGACGCTCTTTGTGTAAACAAATCGAGCGGAGGTATTTCAGACGATATCTAAACATCGTTACACTCACTACTCGTTCAAGCAGCCGACAATAGCGTAATGGTTAGGAGCCTTGACAGCCGTACAAACGGTCGGGTTTCAATCCTAGCTTGAGGTAGTTGCCTGTCTAGCCGCACTGATGAGCTGTGAAACAGCGAAACAGTACTGTATGTGGATGACTATATATATATATATATATATATATATATATATAACCTGGTATGTGTATGTATATATGTATAACGTCTGATATTTCATCAAAGGTGCTATCGAATTTACTCATTAATTCCTCTGTGATTCGAAACTGCGCATTTTCGCCCGTCTAATTGGTTCTACTTACTGACACAATTATTAATCTGTGAGTGCTCTATTTATTTTACGAAGAGCTATGTATTTAAGCTAAGTCTCACCATATAACTATGTATGTATGCGAGTGTAAACCTTTTATTCTCTTCTATGTTGCTATCGTTGTTGAAAAGTGCGAGTTAATAGTTATCGTTAAGATGAATGCGTGTGTGTATGCGTATTGTCATCTCTCTCTCTCTCTCTCTCACACACACACACACACCTTTTAGTCGTCTTCATAGACTGTGTTCGTGTGCTCTATGTCTCTGCCTACTCATACTTACTACTGTATGTGAAAGCGATTATTATATAGAATACTAGCAGGAAACCTGACATTTCCCGGGATCAAATGAGGATAACTTCCACCTACTTTTTCACTATACTAGTAATACCATATTGGGGTTTTTTTTTTTTTCGCTTTTTTACAGTGTCCTTTTCTCGGTTCACCAAATATAGTCGAAAGCAGTTCAATACAAAACTCTATGAATTAAAGTGTTTTTATAGGCTCCCTATCTTATTAAAATTTGATATACGTATTTTTTAAAACTCTTCTAAACTCCAAACGTATATTGCGCCTATTTAGGATTATGCTTACGTAGGGAGTTGAGCAACAAGATGCCTGTTCGTATTACATTAAAATTTCTGCAGATTAGCATAGGAAAGCAGGAAACTGTTAGGGAATTCCAAGGTGAAGCTATTAGCGTAGAATGTTTTGAGAGGATTCTGTCCGTATGGGTCACTTCGAGATGGTGGCATGTAGATAAACGATATATTGAGGGAAATGAAGAGGTTTGGTGTCACTTCTATTGTTTTTTTTTTTTTTTGTATAATTGTATGGAGGGGATATAATTTTAATCAAACAGGATTTATTTGAAAGTTTTAAAGAGGGTTCGGCCAACCCAGCTCGTTTAGTTTAGGATAACTTGTCTTTAACCAGAAAATGTTATACATGCGATTTAATTGTTATGAAATTTAAACTTTTAAGGGGCTTATGTCCTCATAGCCCCTTTATATATACACACATATATATATATATACACATATATATGTGTATATATACACATATATTTTTTCATTTTTCTTATCATTTTGTTTAAGCCAGGGATGGGGCATCCTACCAAATGCCAAACATACACCTGCCATTTTAGACACTCCAACCGAGAGATCTTTTTAAGATTCTAACCGTCCCTTTAAGTGCAATTGTTTGAATCTCCTTTGCACTTGGTTTACCTGGTATATTTGTAAGATAGTTTGTAAAATTCTTTTTCATAAGTCCGGTTGCTCCTATAATTACTGTAATGATATATATTACTGGAATGATATATATTACTGGAATGATATATATGTATACATATATATATATGCATATATATATATATATGCATATATATATATGCATATATGTATACATATATATATATGCATATATATGCACATATATATGCATATATATACATATATATATACATATATATATGCATATATATATGCATATATATATACATATGTATATATGCATATATATATATACATATATACATATATATATATATGCATATATATATATACATATATACATATATATATATATGCATATATATATATACATATATACATATATATATATATGCATATATATATATACATATATATATATATATATATATATATACATATATACATATATATATATACATATATATGCATATATATATACATATATATATATATGCATATATATACATATATATATGCATATATATACATATATATATACATATATATATACATGTATATATATATGCATATATATATATACATATATGTATGTACGGCATAATCACGTTGACACACCGGTTTTCGTCAGATCAACGGTTAAGCAACGTTGAGCCTGGCTAGTACCAGATGGATGACCATTTATGAATTCTAGGCGCTGTATGTGCTTTCCGCTTATCTCGGCATTGTTTCCAGTCGCCTTGAACCTCCACTTGCCACTGGTATTCAACAATGTCGACTCAGGAGAGGTGTGGTTGGAATTGCGCAACTCTTGCCACAAAAATTTCCCGCACAGGCACCTTTACCGTGGGTATCCCTAGTCTGTCAAGACTGAAGGAAGCCTATATATATATATATATATATATATATATATATATATATATATATATATATATATATAGTGTGTGTTTGTGTGTATGCAGAGAGAGAGGGAGAGAAAGATTGATATTTTATTGTTGTTTTTTTTCGTAAATTGCACGTAAGAATACGCTTTTAGAGTTTTTGTTGATTCAATAAGATCTCTTTTTGTAGGAAACACACACACACACACACACACACATATATATATATATATATATATATATATATATATATATATATATATATATATGCGAGGTGCCTTCAATAAGTTTCCAGACTTTTTCGTATGGGCACTTTTATTGATAGTACACACATGAAACTCTAGTCCCATTCTAAGTAAAATCCTCTAACTTCAATGCACATGTTGAGCCGTTTCAACAACGTCTGAAAGCCCCCACGGAAGTCCTTTTGTGTGAGCATGTCAATAACCCTCGTCAAAACGTTCTTCATCTACTCAATTGACTCATAACGATCGCCTCTTGGGTGTTCCTTGAGCTTAGGGAATAATCAAAAATTACAGGGAGCAAGGTCTGGACTACAGCGAGTGTGAAGAACTTTCTCGATGTCCATCTTGGTCAAATAGTCTGTGTCAAGGATGGAGTTGTGAACTGGTGCATTTATGCAAATCTTCTGCATCTTTAGATCGTCACAAATACTTATTTGGAAAGTCCCACACTAACCTCAAACTGTGCACTTATTGTCTCTATAGACACATGATGGTCCTTATCCATGAAATTCTTTATTTGACCAATCAACTGTGGAGTTCTGACTTCCTTACTCCTTCCACAACACTCATAGTTCCTCACAAACTCCCTGCCTTGCTTTACTCTCCTATGCCACTCAAAATCTGATGCTAAATTCATGCAAGATGATCCCAAAACAGTCTGAAGCATTTCCTACATTTCTTTGGCTTTTTTTCCCAAGTTGAAAACAGAATTTAATTGCATAGCGTTCTTCTAAATGTCCTCACGTCCAGATTGCATTTTGTAATTCACCAGATGTGACAATCAGGTTTTAGTAGGGTTTATTCTAATTCCTGCTGTAGCTGTTCATTTGAATCTGAATCATACAAATTGATTAATCATCTCATAAGATGTATAGCAATAACATATTGACTTTTCAAGAGTCTGTCAAATTTAAATGCCTATACAAAAGAAGTCTGCAAACTTAGTTTAAGCACCTCGCATATATATACACATACTAGCAGAGAGACACGGCGTTGCTCGAGATTGAATGATATTCACCCAAAAAAAGCTTCATACGCCACCTCCCAGTGATTTTCTGTTGATTGGGTAATGTCCACAATACATTGTATTCTACATTGCACTGTAGAGAAACTACTGTTGATTTTATAAAATTATTTTTATATATAACCGCTTGAATTAAAATTTAAAATGCAAAAGTCTAAATATCCTATATATCAAATTTCAACTCTGTATACCAAATATTCAGAGAGAAGTTTGATAGACTTTTCGCATACACACACCGATAAGGTCACGTTTATATCTGTGTGCTAGAAGGTTTTCATCTTAAATTCTACGTAATTATGCAGAATGTAGAAATTATTCATAAATAGAATTTAGTATAATAGATGAAATCAATCATCTAATATGTAATCATAAAAATAAGTAATTAACTAACGCGCGTTTTTCAAAGAAATAGTCAAATTAGGTAACTTTCTTGTAGTCGCTCGCATATCCATGACTGTGTATATTAATAAGTTCGTTTTAATAATTTTTAAAAGAAAACGTAGGCTTTTAATACTCCCTATTTTAAAATTTCTTTTCGTCCCTGGCCTTTCTTTCCAATTTGCACTTATCTTGGAAAGACTTCTCCCACTCTCCGACTCCCCCCCTTTTTTTTTTCTCCCGCACTTATATCCCACTCCTACTTAGAAATTGGCCTGCGTGTTTTCGGCAAACCGAAAAACAGTGGGCGATCTATTTCGAACGTGTTGGGATGGTCTCACTAAACAAAATCTTTTTTTTTTTTTTTTTTTATTTTTTTTTTTATTCCTCGTTTCCTCGCCAATGAAACGAAATCTCTATATATTTCTGATTCAATAAAACTTGTCAAATTTGGGTTTAAATCAAGTTGGACAACCCCTGAAGTGAATGTGGTATTGTGGTAAAGGAGATAGTTCTAGTTAAGTGTAGGATAGACAAATTTAAGTATTTATGACCAACAATAACTAACGACACCTATTATTTCCATATTTTGGATTGGCCTTGTGCCTAATTTTTTCAATTTACAATTTTTTAATACTTGTGCCAATAAATATTTCCATGTCAGAGCGAGAAAACACTCAACTTATATATGTATGTATATAAGGCTTCCTTCGGTCTTGACAGACTATGGATACCCACGGTAAAGGTGCCTGCGCGTGAAATTTTTTGTGGCAAGAGTTGCGCAATCTCCAACCACACCTCTCCTAAGTCGACATTGTTGAATACCAGTGGCAAGTGCAGGTTCAAGGCGACTGGAAACAATGCCGAGATAAGCGGAAAGCACATACAGCGCCTAGAATTCCCAAATGGTCATCCATCTGGTACTAGCCATGCTCAACGTTGCTTAACTTCGGTGATCTGAAGAGAACCGGTGTGTCAACGTGATTATGCCGTATATATATATATATATATATATATATATATATATATATATACCCACATACACAAACACGCACACGGCTAAAAAGTTGAGTATGTATATACTAAAGATTTACGCAATAGTTAATAATTTTGTTTCTTATATATGGAAAAAAATGTTACGACTGCGTAAATCGTTAATTTCGAGGCATCTACTAGAATCACTTTAGTCTCGACTGAGGTTTTCGTTAACATAAAATCATGTTTTAAACGCATAAGTAAACTTTCTCTTATTTGTGTGTGTCGTTATTGTAAACACTTGCGAACTTGTAGCCTGGTTTCTAGTATAGATGAACCCGCTAACCTGTGTGAAAGCATTCGCAAGGAGGAGAATAACTTTGATGCAATATTGGCGTACAACACGAATTCGGACATCTCTCTCCGATTGTCACTGTCTAGACTATGTTTTATCTATTTTTTTTTTTTTATATTTGTTTTCGTGCGAAGCATTGTGGAGTTGCGCAAGCTGGATATGGCGATCGTTAGTGGGTGATTCGTGGTCATTTACCATCTATCGTTATTCTGACAGCGATGGTCATACTCTTCTAACTAATATATATATATATATATATATATATATATATATATATATATATATATATATATATATATATATAACGTATTGAGAGAAGTTGACTTGGAGTCTAAAGAGCAGAGTTTATTTTAATGTACTAGTAAATATATTAATATTATTAAAAGAAAACCGTGCTCATTGTACTGTAGATATATAATTTTTTTTTTTTACATAGGCATCACCACATTATCAAGGCCCAGAGGCCACTCAAGGATAAGGGTTAAAGAGTGTACAGTAGAAATTGGACAATATAGTAATCATTAGTAATGAAAATTTGGTAAATTTGATAACTTATATGGAACGGCTAATCAGGAACTTATTTACTTTAGACTTGAACACAACCATATTGTAGTCAGCCGGAAAGCAGGAAAACGGAAGACAATTCCACAGGCGTGCAGTTCTAAGAAAGAAGCTTTGTTCGTGGAATCTACGATTAGGTTTAGGCACAGATAAAGAGTGGGGGGAATTATTGATAGTGTTTACAGCTAGACGAGTGTTTCTTGTGAAAGTTTGGCGAGGGGGGACCATAGATTGAAGCTCAGTCGAACACTTTCCATGAAAATAACGATACATCAGAGACAAACTCGCAACATCTCTTCTGTGAGATAGAGGTTGCAAGGAGGAGAAAAGGACATCTCCTACGAGGCTACGAAGTCTATTTTGAACTCTATCAAGGCAGGACAAGTCCTTTCTAGCAGCTCCTGCCCAGATGTGGCAACAGTATTCCATCCTTGGACGTACCTGGCTCTTATATAGATAGAGAATAGCATCAGCTATTAGCTCAATAGGTATAGCTATTCTAGAGCTATTTTAATATTGAGTAAAACGATTCATAATGTAGAATTAAAAATCAGTTTCAAAAGGAAAACGAACACAATCCAATGGATTGTGTTTGTTTTCCTTTACTCGTGTGTGTGTATATATATATATATATATATATATATATATATATATATATATATATATATATATATATATATCGGCGTAAGATTGTATGTATCCATTTTTAGTATTCATTTCAATAGTGCTTAATATGTGAGTAGAGCGAGGTATTAAGTTACGAAAGCATATAAAAATTTGGCTACTCAGTATTTTTTTTACACAGTGATCACCACTTATCAAGGCCCGGAAGCCACTCAGGGATAAGAGTTATTGCAAGTACATTACGTTAGTGTGGAGATTTGATGAAGTGTTTACTTAAGGGGCGGTTCATTAGGAATTTGTTAACATTGGACTTGAAGACATCCAAGTTGTATTCCGGTGGGAAGCAGGCAGACGGAACAGAGTTCCACAGGCGTGCAGTTCTAAGAAAGAAGCTCTGTTCATGGAATCCGTGTATTTTTCCTCGTTTCGCCCTCGTGAGGATTCGTGGAGCTATTAAAATGCAATAGCCTGACGAATCCTAACGAGGATGAAACGCGGAAAATTCTGTGCAGCTTAATTATATATTTTCATTACTTAGCATGCATATATATATAATATGATGATGAAAATAATGGAAATACTATTCCGACAAAATAGAGAAAAAAAAGGAACAAACCGTATTATGTGTTCATCAATGTTTCGTCTTTATTTCATCCAGAGGAAGTCTCGAAATAAAGACGAAACGTTGATGAACACATAATACGGTTTATTCCTTTTTAATTTTCTCTCTCTCTCTCTCTCTCTCTCTCTCTCTATATATATATATATATATATATATATATATATATATATATATATATATATATATAATTATATTTGATGTGTTTGTTCGAATTTTATTTGCTTTTAGTCATGTGTATTTTCTCTGGAATGTGAAGGTCTAGTGTGATTAGAGCTATATTTATATAGGAAATTTCAAATGAGGAATAATGCAGCGAATATAATTGTTTACATTACGTTTAAATTTCTGCATAGGGGTACATTCAGGGGAGTAAGGAACTAATTTTAAAGACAAGCAGCCCAAGGAAAGAAGCTACTAGAATAGTTTTCGGCATCTGAATATTTGTGCGGTGAAAGGGTGTGGTTTTTTGCTGGTTGTCGGGATATATTTACGTGGAGTGGCGCCAAGTGCAGTAACTGTATAGGAACACACTCTCAAAAAATACTTGCAAAACTAGCACAGAGGTGCAACACTAAAAGTTGCATTCAGCTTGAAGTATAATTATATATATATATATATATATATATATATATATATATGAACCTGCATCTAAGCTTCAGCCTCTGTCACATCGACGAAACGTTGCATCCCTCTGCTTGTTCTACAAGTATTTTAATGGTGAATGCTCTGAGGAACTGCAGACAATTGTGCCCCCACGACGTAGACACCCTCGACAAACCCGACAGGCAGCTAAATCCCACCACCACACAGTAGAGATCCCTAGATGTAAAAGATCTTTTTACTCCAGTAGTTTCTTCCCCAGAACCGCTAGACTCTGGAATTCTATTCCAGGTCCCTGCTTCCCTAACTGTACTGACATGCAGAAGTTCAAGAGTAACGTGAACCGGCATCTTGCTGCGCAAATCCCAACATAGTGCCCCAATAGTTGCTGCCCCTGGTAGTAGCCCCCTACACCAAAGTGGCAATGTGCCTTATTTGGGGTGAAAATATAATAATATATATATATATAGTGATTCAATGAATTTCAAAAACCTTTTTTGAAGTGAAATGCTCTATCTTGTATATCGAGCAATTTTTATTTAGATGGGATAATACTTATAGAATATTACTGCCAGTAATATTTTGTAAATCTTATAATCACAGGTTTCCATACCAGCTGATTGTTAAATAACTTTATTCGGAAGAATTATATATATATATATATATATATATATATATATATATATATATATATGATATAATATAAAGCTGTGTGTCTGGTCACGAATAGGTTCTTATATGGTTGACTATTTAAAAAAAAAAACGATTACATATAATTATAGAAGATGTATCGAGACACAGGAATGGGTATGTTTCATCTGGCAGAACGGTGATTTATTAAAATTGGGGGTCTGCGTTCGCGCCTGGTCCACAAAGTATGAAAATAAAAAAAAATTAAAAATTAAAAAAAAAAAAGGTTTACAAGTGTTTTTGATATAGATGTACATAAGAATACTTCGATAAGAGTATGTTTTAACTTAAATAGAAATGGTGTAATAAAATTGTGGGGTCTGCGTTCGCGCCTGGCCCCCATGGAATGGAAATAGGCACAAACTTTAATAAAGACTTTCCATATCTATCTGCGTAAGTATACTTTGATAATTATGTTTCAGTTTGAAGAAATATGGTATAATAAAATTATAGGGTGTTCGTTCGCACCTGACCTTCATAGAATGGAAATATGTCACAAAGTTTAACAACGTTTTTAATATAGATCCACAGAATATTGTAATAAGTGTTTCAGTGTGAACAGGTATGGTATAATAAATTATGAGGTTTATCTATTTTATTTTTACTTTCATCATATTTTGCTTTGGTTTTGATACCCCCAAATTTACAATCCTTCCTTTCATAACCTATCATACTTTCATAAATCAGAGTCCATTTTCTGTAGGCTGTTTTTGAACCCAGTCAACGATGAGTACATTTGCTTTATATATATATAAATATATATATATATATAAATATATATATATATATAAGCTAAATGATCGGATTTGACATAAAAAGGGTTGATATGCCGTAAACCAAACACGCTTTTACATTACATCTAATTTGTGGACGCGCGTTATTTCGCAATGGTTACTGCAATAACTTCATAAATAATAAATATTGACAAAAAGTAAATATTATTACCTGAGATACAAAAACGGCGTATCTTTAAGATAGATGCCATGTATTCCCCCTCCTTTTTTTTTTTTTTTTTTTTTTTTTTTGACACAAGCGCTCAAACTTGTCAATGTAGGAAATACCGAACTTTAACGTATAATTTTACTAGAAGGTGCGTAAAATACTACGTTTAAAGAACTTAAATTAGTAAACCCTCATTCCGACTCTTCACAAAGATGCGTAAGCATTTTATTCACAAATTTTCACACAGTTCTTTTTACGCGTGTTAAACCCTGTATGTGTATGTAAGTCGGGCTTAGCCAACTGTTTCAGGTTAATCCTCCGCGTACCTTCTCTCTCTTTCTAGTTCTCGTTTTCGCTGCACCCCTCTCTCTCTCTCTCTCTCTCTCATCGTTCTCTAGCTATCGTGCACTCTGCCTCTATCGTTCTCTTTCTCGTTCTCCGCGCGCTCTCTCTCTCTCTCTCTCTCTCTCTCGTACCTATCATATAGGTATACGTATGCGTAGATGTATGCATATTTGTATATTTGCATATATAAATATACGTGCGTATATACATATAATACATATGTTTTAATACACGCGCGTGCATATATATATATATATGTGTGTGTGTGTGTGTGTGTGCGTGTGTGTACATGCATGTATGTATATGTAATACATTATATCTATGTAGGAAGCAAGTATATCTATGTACATATATGTATATCTATCATTTAATCTACGTACATATATGTATATCTGTGCGTGTGAATAGATTCAATGCATATGCGTCTATCATCAAATAAAGTGCGTTTATCGCTCGTACTAATATTAATAGTAAATTTACGTTTGAAGCGCAAAAACAAGTAAAGCGCATTGAACATCATTCTATCATAATAATAATTTTCATTTTCATGCGCATTTTTTCGTTTGAATCATTTCATTTTTTCCTTTTTTTTTTTCTTTTTCTATTTTTTTAGTAGTATCGCCGTAACGTGCCAACAACTTAAAACCTAATGTTGCGCGTTTTTACGTCAACTGGACGGCGCGTCAAAGACCAGCAAAACTGGGCGCAGATGAGATCTGTGGGTTTTGGGGGTCGTGAAAAAAGTTCCTCGTTCAGTTGCGTCACGACGGCGACGGAGACGAAGAATACTTTTTTCTCTTTAACTTCATCTTTTCTTTCCTACATCATCAACAGCAGCATCTTTCTGTCGTTATCAGTAACATCTTTATTGTATTAGTCGCAATAGTAGTTTTATTTATTTGTTTATTTTGTGAGGCCCTGCCGTGGCAGAGGTGGTGGTATTACTACTACTACTACTACTGAAGAACTTGAAGGAAGAGACTGTCACGTGACCCAGGCAAAGCGTTGATTACTATTCGCTCTTTTTATTCTCTTTCTCCCACCCCTTCTTCCACCACAGTTAATCTCTCTCTTTCCCCTTTCTCTCCCTCTCTCTGTCCTAAAACTCCCTTAACTGCCGCTCCTCCTTCCGCTCTCCTCAGTCACCGAACCACGTGACTTTTCTTCCTCACTTTTCAGTTTTTATTTTCTCTTCGCGCATAACCTGTCTCGTTTTCTTTCTTTCCACGGCATGTTCTATCTACTCTGCCTCTCTAAAAATTTATCATTATTAGTAGAAGGCGTAGTAGTAGTCTCCTCATCTTCATCACCGTCAATTTCCAAGATAAACACTCGGCATTTCTTCATCTATATCTTCTTTTCTCTTTCTCTCTCGCGCGCTTTCAAAATGCCGTAACTGCTTGCCCTTACTTTCTCACACTTTCTATCTTGCGCACTCACATGCGCGCGTGCGCGCGCACACACACACACACACACACACACACACACACGATATCAACATTTTTCTTTCGTTCACGTTTTTATTCCTCCCTCTCTAATTCATCCTCTCTTTCCTTCTCTAACTCCCCCTCTCTATCATTCTCCAATTACCCCCTCTCTCTTTTTCGTTTCCTCTCTATATCTCACTTCCCCTTTCTTTCTCACATTTCCCCCTCTCCCATTATTTCTCCCTTCTCTCTCATTCCCTTTCTTTCTCTTATTCCCCGCTCTCTCTCTCTATCTCTCTGATTCCCTCCTCTCTCATTCCCGCGTCTCTCTTTAATTCCCGTCTCTCTCTCTCTCTCTCTCTCTCTCTCTCTCTCTCTCTCTCTCTCTCTCTCTCTCTCTCTCTCCTTTCCTTCTCTAATTTCCGCCTTTCTCTTCCCCGTTTTCTAATTTCCCTCTTCCCCTCCCTCATTTTCTAATTTCCTTTTCTCTATCTACAACCCCCCCTTCCCATTCTCTAATTCTTTTTTTCTCTGCCTTTCTCCAACTACCTCATTCTCCTGTTTTATGTAACTCTTTAAGTGTCTCGCTCCTCCTCCCTCACACAAATAAACTGTTTTTTACTTGGCCCCTTTTTTGTGTCCCCCACATACTCTTACTCTTTATTTCCAACATTGAAATTCTTTAATAAACTAAATACACCTGTCTCTAAATTCTTACCTCAACACACCGTTTATAAATCCCCGTCTTCTCGAGATTTACCTGTCACCCTCCTAAATCAATTTTACTCTTCTCCCCGGAAACAGTAGATGTCTCAAATAATTAATAATAAATAAACTCACTTTTCTAAATTTTCAACTTTAATGTTTATTTAATTTTTTTGTTTTTGTTTTTCAAACCTTGTCATCAATTTCTTCAACCTTACCTTCAACTTTCTTAATGCAAACACACCTACCGTCTCTTCGTAGACTGTTTTTCAACCTTTCTTTCATCTCTATTTCTATATCCTTTCTTTTCTCTTTCCCCCTTCTCTCTCCCCCTCTCTCTCATATATATATATATATATATATATATATATACACACACACACACACATACAAACACTCTCCTATCATTATTGTGTGGTGTCTTTCTTCTTTTCTCTGACCGCTCCCCCCCCCCCCTCCGCCGTGTCATTATTATTCGATCTGTCAGTCTTACTAATTCTCACACACACACACACACACTTTCTTTTCCTGGGTCCTTTATTTTGCTCCATCCACTCCCTCTCTATATACGGTCCGATGACTCTCTTAACGCCCTTTAATTAATCCACCTCACACCGTTACTCACTTTTCCGTTTCCACTTCTCCGCCTCTCTCTATTCTTATCTACCGATATTGATCCTGTCTTTTAACATTGGCATGTGTGCTGGTGTTGGTTGTGTTTGTGTGCTACGGCTGTACGACTCGCCGGCTGTGTCGTCCTCCCAGTCTTCGCTAAATGCCATGTAGTTTAGTATTAATACAAGGCAACTTGTGCTTCAGAAAGCAAGTCTTGAATTTAGACGAGAGGGCGCAGAAAGCTATATTACTTGTTCATTTTTCACGTGCTATGCGAGAAGGAAAAACAATACGAAGGGACGAGCAGCACTCAGCAGCACAAACTCTCACAACAACCTTAAAAAGGAAGATAGATTTAATCCTCTAAAAATAATTTTTTAATAAACTACTTTAAACAAGTTGGAAATATTAATTTTTAAAATTATTTTCATTTTAAAAACGAAAGCAAGAGTTAATACACGCGCACTAGGCGAGTATACTAGAAACTAAACTCAGATTTTATACAGCTACGCGTAGTTATTGACGGGCACATGCTATTACTGCTGATAGAGAGAGAGAGAGAGAAGAAAGGAGAATTAAAAGGGGAGGAGAATACGTGTGAAGAGAGAAAGGCAAGTGCGCTTATATTCTATTCTTTAGTTAGTGAGCGACAGTATCCGTTCTAGGGAGCGAGCAGGCCAGAACCGGACGGGCATCTCGTCGCTTGCTTCACAGAATGTAGTTTTATGTAGATTAGTGCAGTTTATTATATAGACTTGCTCAGTAAAAGCCAGGCTACAAAAACAAAACACATACACAATCTATCACGCTTATATGTTAAAAAAAAACAACACATTTTTTACTCACGAGTTAAAATCATATACCAGCGTTTACACATACGGATGAAACATATTAAAGAACGGTGAAAGTTGTCAGGAGAAAGAAACAGACAACTCCCAAAAATTTCTCTTTAAAACAAATTTACAGGGTTTGTTCTGGAACTTCAACGGAAACGTTATTTTTAAACACCTATAAAAAAAAGGATATATATATATATAAAAAAAATTTAAAGATGACGAAGTTAGACATACGGTCGCTACTACAGCGTAAGTTGTAGTTATCTTTTTTATTATAAGGAATTCCTAGAATAATAGCAAAATCACTTAAACAAAACAAACAAAAACACCTGCATATATATATATAGATATATCTATATCTATCTATATATATATATATATATATATATAAATATATATATATATATATATTGTTTTAGATTTAATTTGTATAAATTAAATGAATCACAATTCAAGTTTCACAAACAAATACGTTGTGATCCTTATATAAATTACATTTACATGTAAATATAAATATCTATTTATTATTTAATAACAGTATTTATTATATTTCCTTTTTAGTATTTAAATTTCTTTTAACAAAACAAACCAAGAATACAAATATCTGGATTTTTGTTCCAAATTTTCCGAAATCGAAAAAAAAAAAAAAAAAGCAAACAAAGGATTTTCCTTAAATAATTTTTGCCGACAGAAACGTGGATATTATAAATTCCTGTCTGCTGTGGATCCCACAAAGAACGTCCGAAAAAACCCAGGTGTCATTATACACAATATTTACAGGCGACATCGATTGAAATTTTGGACCTATCCCCGTCAACCCCACTCCAACGAAAAAAAATCAAAAAAAAAATCCGTGTTGTGTCCGTTTCTATTGAAGGGACACTCCACTGTTATCTGAGTTTCTTTACCGTCAAATGAATAGACAACATAAAAATGGATCCAGTCGGAACGGTTCTTAGTCGGGTGTACCGTAGGATGCCTTGGTTCATCCACTATCTTACTTTATTGCTACCACTTGTTATGTCCAAGATAGATACTGGACAGAAGTTACCTTTCTACTGGAATGCTTCAAATCCCATGTAAGTAAAATTCCAAACGCAGCAACCATCAAGCTTTTTAAGCCGCCTCTCAATATATATATATATATATATATATATATATATATATATATATATATATATATATATATATATATATATATTATCTTCTCCTTTATCTATTACGTCCGTCTCTGTGATCGTAATTTTATTTTGAATTTTTTTATTTGAATTATTGCTGTGTTTATGTAATTGCTTTATTATTATTATTATTATTATTTACTAAGTGTGTTTCGGTCTTGTGATTGTTGCCTGTATTTCTATTTATATCCGTTTGAAATTCTTCTTGGATGTATTTTTTTTTAAATAATCAGCGATCATCCCCTACTTTTGCACAATCGCGTATTTTAAAATTACGATTATCCGTTAGTAATTACCATTATCGATATAAATGGTTTTTAAAGTAAATGAAGATTGAAAATAAGCCTCCCCCACCCCCAAAACAATTTATTTTGTTTTAATTCTCATTTGTGATCTATTTGCGTTAAAAATAAATATTTAATACAAGTCATAATCCATTGAAGTTGACGTCAATATCAATTCTAAGCAAAGTGATCATCTTTTTTAGTCCAAAAACGTAAACACAACCGGCATTAACTAATAACGCAAATAGGTCACAAATCATTTGGTAAAGTAAAATGTATATATGTTTTTTAATTCCAAACTGTGTTTTTTTTTTTTTTAAATCATTTATGTCAACAATAGCACCGGTTACCCTTATTTACTTGCCTCCCTACAAGGACAAAGTTAGACACAGGGCCGAGTCTTAATGTTAGGTGAAATCAAGCTCCCCTAAAAGGACTATTCTTGATTAGGAAAAAATTAAAAAATAAAAATTTGCTTCAGCAAATTCAGAAGAATTTCTCCTCCCCTGACCGAAGAAAAAACAGATGAAGTGTAGTATCGGAACAGGTACTACTGCACTTTGATCTTAGCCAATCATACAGTTCTGTTCTTACAAGCATTCCACCCATCTTGTCATTTTAGTTGAATAAAATTTTCTAGTTCAAAAAATAGACATTTCTGCATTTTAACATTCACAAGCAAGAAGGGAGCTTTTGTTTTTAAACTTGTACGTTGTCGTTGCGCGGACGGAACTCATAAAATAAAAACAATTTGCTTACATCGTATTTTCAATTTTCAAGAAGTTAACGAAGCCAGGGTAATTTGATATTTTCCGCTCTTTATTTGCCGAGACTGGGAAATATCCAGGTTTTACGAGTTTCCGCCGGAAATAAAACTTGTTTATATTTTCACTCTTATTTTTCTCGAGAATGTAAATTCATTTTCCCTTCTCTTGATTCCGAAATATATTAATTACTGCAATTTTAGTCGTTAAAATTAGTGGCCGTTTCTCCACTTAGTTTTGTAAGAAAAGCTTTTATTGCATATGTCCGTTTTAATGGCCCTATTAACTTGCCTCCCTACGAGGGCAACTTTCGACACATGGTTGGTTTTTAATGTGGCGGATATCAAGTTGCTCAAAAAGGGACACTCTGAATGGAGTAAAATTTATTTTAAAAATGCGTAAATCGAAAAGTATTTTTTTCTCCTCCTGGCCGATGAAAGAACAGATACTACAGTTCTACTTATTCATTCACAAATAAAAGAAAAAAGAATTAATTTACAAATTGAGCACAAAGACAACAAATATATGAGATTTTAGGGGAGTGAAGGAGTAAGGACAGGAGTGCTGAAGGACTGAAGGAGTCTTGCTGATACTTTTTTATTTTACTCGTGATTTGACATATTTTGATGCATATTCATCCAAACTCTGTTATGTTCATTATTTTCTCATAGCTTTCAGTTCAGCGATCACCACAATACCACATTTACACTTACCACTCTACTTTAAATATCATCAATTGTTTGAAATTTATTTGTTTACAAAACACACACTCCCCCTCTCTCTCTCTCTCTCTCTCTCTCTCTCTCTCTCTATATATATATATATATATATATATATATATATATATATATATATATATATATATATATGCACATTTTTATTTCCAAATCATTTTGGCTACATATATCCATACATGTTTCAGTTGCGACTTAAAGTTTAAAGCTTGAGACCGTTATATGTTAAAAGAACATTAGTTTAAAAACAGGTTACTTACAGATTCTAATTGACGTAACTATTAAACATATCTTTTGCATTCATTTAGCCTAGTAAAAATAGTTTCATTCATGGGGAATTGTTTTGAAAGAATCTGTTTCCGGCTATTACTCCCTAAACATGTTTGAATTTCATAAAATCTTTCGGTTTTTGTCCAGAATTTCTTTATATCAAAAAATAATAAATAAAATAAAGAATAAACTGCATGATGTACGTACCTGTGACGGAACGTAAATGTTATATTCCAGAACCCACGAACATGCATTTGCTGTTATTTTTTTTTAATAGTTACGAAAGAAAACATTGATTCCCGGAATAATATTTGTTGTTCATTTTCTATTCAACCAAAATTTGCAATTTTATTTTCAAAACGTATAAAAAGAAATGAAATATGACAGAATTTTTTTTTCTCTTTATTCAAAATATAAGATTTTCTTCAAACTGTCACAACCAGCTGCTAAAATAAATTGCTATAAAACGAATGTAACGTCTCTGCCTCCCGAAAACCTTTATATGTTGAACAGCTCGAAATAAAATTCCCCGAATATTTTTCTTTTGACATTAAGAAAGAAGGGGGGAATCGCGTCTATATGTCAAGATTTAATCACATGTGTTATGCGTTTAGATGCTCATAAAATGTATTTTCTTCCGTTCTTCCTTCTCGATCGAATTTATATTCGGTTTCAGATTTAATGGTCAAAAAAAGAGAATTCCTCGATTCGAATTATTCCATTGTTTTCATTGGTTATATCAATCAACATTTCTTTCGCTATTGTTCCATTTCCAACATTCTTCTGGTGTTGGCCCGCATTTTAGGGAAGCCCAAAGCTCATGCCATATATATATATATATATATATATATATATATATATATATATATATATATATATATTGTTAGGACGATTAATCGGGAAAAAATTGTGCATATTTTCCGATGGCAAAACGGTTCTTTTAATTGTCAATTTTAATGTGTTTAAAGCAAAATCATCCTCTAATGGTAAAAATTATCAGATCATAAATATTTCTTGACTTTTAACTACTATTATAACTAAAATGAGTAGATGATCCCCCACAAATGTATTGTTTTTTTCCTTTATGAAAATATCTCCAGTTTTAGCCTGCGTTTTTACGGTAATCGGGGAAAATATAAGAACTCTACAGTTAAATATTTAGAGGTTTATAAAGAATCGGAATGGTTAATAATATTGGAATTGTCCCATCAGTAATATATATACATATGTATGTTAGAACAATTTCTGTGGTAACGTAGAAGAGCCCAATACGTAGCAGAACAATATTAAAAGTTTAAGGAAAAAATTAACCAAAACTCGTAAATTATCTTGCTAATTTTAAAAGTCCCTATTATTTTATTAAAAAACATTTTCTAAATACAAACTGGGAAGAATTACCCCTCACTAATCCGATACCCTCAGATGGGGAATCGATATATATATATATATTTTAATATAATTATCCGCTGACGTGTTTAGTCCATATACGACTTCTCAGTGTGGCTAAACATAGTGAGATTTAACACCAGGATCTGGAACATGAATATACGAGAAACAGAGAGGTATTTTATAAGTGTGTTTTAAATTCGATAAAAGTCGGGACGGTGTTAAAGATGAGCAAAAAAATAAATAAGCAAAGACAATATATGTAGTAGTCTTCCTTTGTAAAACTTTATTTTTCAAATTTCGATATATCTTTTGCTTACCGTTATATAGACAGCAGAATGATGATATTTGGATATTTCGAGAAAAAAAACACCTTTTTTTTTTTTAAAGATTCTTCCTATCTGCTTATATAAAAGATGTCTGTATTACTCGCAATGCTAAACTGAAATTACAACTAATATATGTGTCTGTGTTATGAAAGTGAAAGGCTTTTATTTAGACTTGTCTCAGATGAAAACAAATGGTTCAATTGAAGAATAGGGTTGCTGAAAGATCACGACTATCATTGGTTTTTGTTCGTGCACATCTTACAACTTATTGTTGGTCTTCAAATTGTATTTTAGCCTTGAAATAATACCGTTATACACTTTAAAAATATAACTTGAATTATACATTTTAATTTGTTACCTTGTTTTACATACAAAAATTATTTAGCTATTATGTGATGTGTTTAATACTGCGACGCGGCATAATCTAAATAAATTTGAATTTTAAAGATTTGACACCTTACAAAGAACAGACGAAGATGGTTAAGACATAACAAAAAGATAATAATGAGATTAATAATAATAACAATATTATTAATAAAACATGGCGTTCAGTGATTAAAACTTTCACTTCAAAATACAATTTAAAGACTTCATTATTATAATGGTATTCCGGCTATAAAAAAAATAAAATTTATGACAAAAAAAAATGCCGAGTTTTATTGAAAATCTGCGCGACAACCAAGCGAAATACGAGATGTTTTAACGGCGCCCCTAATTTACAATTGAGTTAGAAAAAAAAGGCAATTCTAAATGTTCATTACAATTCTTTAATTAAATTCTTTAATTTCCTCATTTATTTATTTTCCTTCTTTTCTAATCATTAAATTATTCTTGCTGAGATTTTGGTGAACTTTTTTTCCGGGTTAAGCAATGCAGTTGTTGGCGGAAGTTGTGCGGTGTGTTTATACTAAAGGAAATAGAGCAAATAAAAAGGAAAGTGGTGATGGAGGGGGTGAAGGCGAGAAAAAGAGCGGGAAACTTCTATGAATATCGATCCAAGAAAAAAACAAAACATGATATTTCGATCGGAAAAAAGTTTTTTTTTATTTTTTTATTTTGTCGGAAGTTATATATCATCGTCATTTCCGTGGAAAAAAATTATCATCATTGTTGTTTTTTTTTTTGTTGTTGTTTTTTTTCGTCATCCAGTATTTGTCTTGAGCATTAACACACCTGTGAATGGATCGTATTTCAAAATTGGAGGTGAAAAATTAATGCTGAAGACGATGACAATATCTTAGAAGGTCGTAGAGAAAAGAATTCGGCGACGCTGTCAGTTGCCTTGTCTCCCTAACGGATGAGAAGCGCTCACCTCTCTCCTCCGTCAGCTTCTTTCGTCGTTTTGAAATTTGAAGAGATGTGTGCATACAGTTATCGACTTCTTCCTGGAAAAATGAGAACTGATTTTTTTTTTATTTTTACAAATAAACATTACACATTTATAGGGTTTAATCTTACAAGAGCGGCGCGACCGAGAATTTTTTTTTTTTTTTCGTTGAAGAAACCAAACAAGAATACAATTACTACGAATCCTTTTTCTTTTCTTTTTTTTTTTTAATTTTGTAAACTTTCATTCTATCCATAAATTACCGAATTTTTGGTCGGTAATATAAATGCTTAAAAATCACTTTCGAAACCTACAAAAAAAAACCCACTGTCTTGGCTTTTTTTCAACCTCATTATTTTAGATAAAAGTGGTTACTATGAAATTCGAAAGTTACTTTTGGATGTTTAACCTGTTAATTGAAGCAATGTTTTATGGCGAGAATTAAAGTTTATAGAGAAAATTCGAATATTTTCGACCGCGCCCCTATTATACAATTGAACCATCTTTACGTTTTCAGTTTTGAATCATTTTCATTAAGTTTTCGCTTTCTCTTTTTCTCTTCACCCATGAATGATTAAAAGATGAGATCTATTGTCTGTGTTTATCTAGCATATGATAAATGCACATTTATTTTTGTATTAATCAATATTTATTCAAATCAGAAATACAACAAGCGAAAACGTGAAACAATTAAAAAAAATTCTCTTACAAAAAATGTAAACATGACTATATTTTGAATCATTTTTTTCTGAGCTTTCCACCCAGCAATAAGTCTCAATCCGGGCAACACTGGGTAACTGTTATATTCTTAAGGGGGGGGCGGAGTCGTTGATATTGATGTTCCGATTCATTTTCCTCCCCACGAGGACAACGTTAGATACAAGGCCGGCCTTTAATGTGGGGGAAACCAGCTCTGGATTTTATTATTTATCACTAGGTATTTGCACACATGTCGTTATCAGTGATCGCTCACTGGTAATAACAAAGGGTATTCCTGAGAATCTGAATAATAACAGTCTCTCCAGATTTCCAACACTTTTCCCCTCCATCGGTAAGTCAATTTGCGTTTTAGCAACAGCCGTCTACTATTGGTTTGTCGTTAATAAGTACTGTTGATTTTCTTTGGAATTTAAGTGGCAATAAATCTCCCTGAGATTCCAATATTATCTGCTACATTTGAGTGGAAGTCTGGATAGTGTTTTCCCTCATCAGTCGAATTCTCACTGCATTATCAGTGATCGCTCACTAGTGGTTTTCTCTAGAATCCAAGTTACAAGTTTTCCACAAATTTTCAATATTCTCCGTTGGTTTCGATGATTTATTCGTAAATAATTTTACATTGTTCCAACAGCCGTTTACCATTTAGTTTTCATTGATAACAGGCATTGCTTTATTTATTTTACTGAAATTTGAGTGTCAATAAACTATGTAAGGTTTTCAGTCCTTTTTGTGCTTTTCTAGTTTAGTTCTGTATGCTGGTGTCCATTCTAGGTATTTTCATCCTCCTAGACACTTCATGATTTTTTTGTGTCACCAATCGATATTGGTACCATCGAATTAATAATTGACATTGTGCGATATTTTAGATTTCGGAAAAAGAAAAACTGTCATTGTCCAACATATCTTGCTCTTTATTGTTAAGTCCTTCTTTTGGAATTCCACTTCTTCTGGAGCGCTGCAATCCGCTGCATTGTTAAATTCGGATTTTAGTTATTATTAAAAAAAAAAGGGGAATAAAAACGGGTTACTAATCTTCCATTTTTTTTTTTTCTTCAACAATTATCATTATTCACTACAACGCATCAACCATGAAAAAAGAGATGGAAATACTCGTTTAAACAATTTCTACGCATATTAGAACACATTGCTTTAGACTTTGAAGTGTTGAGTTCACATTCCAAAAATTCTATAAATTCTATTTTGAACAATGCAAGATTCCTCAATTTTCCTGGAGAAAATATTCGGATAATTCAAAAGTTAAAAAAATTGTGTATTTATTTTTTTTTTTTCTTCGCGTAAATCGTGTTCATTTTTATTTCTATGAAAAAATTTTAATATAGTTTTTTACGTTATAATAAATAAATAAAAATTAATGTTTCTTGCTGGCTTCAGAATGATTTTTTCTTCTGCATTTTGTTGTATTATCGCAAAAAAATGCAAAACATTTTTTTGCATATTTACATTTTGTGCCTCGAATTTCTTATTCTCACAAGCGAGAAATTAAATCGCTTTTCCCAGTGATTTAGACACATAAAAATATTGTCATTTTTTGACAATATAGAAATATAAAATTAAAAATGCATGCATATTTTTATTTTACAAAAAATACGTAAATAAATACGTATTTTTACCTGTTTCAAAAATGACATTAGATTAAAATTTTATTTCACTGCAGTTTTCAATTAAAATAAATAAAAATAAAACCCAGAAAAATAACGTAACTGCAATACCTCTATATTCCTAATTGTGTGACAACTTGCGTGTATGTCTATTTCTCGCATGTACGGGACTTACTAAATGAGCTTTTTCATGTATTATCAATTTATTGAAATAAAATATGCAATATCTTAAAACAAATCAAACTTTTATTACTATTAAAAACTGATTTGATTAGAAACTAAAATCCACCACAATGCATTTCAGTTTCTTTGCGAAAAAGTCAGCCATTCCAATAGCTCCAAATAATTAATTTCTGACTCCTTTGAACTTTGAAATAAATTTTGAAGTATTTAAGCTGTCGAATGTAAAGTCAACAAAACTGGCGTTAAATTTCTTTGCGAAATTTATTAAAGATTGAAAATACTGGAAGTTTTTCACATCCAATAAGTTTATTAATAAACAAACAAACAAAACCCGACGAAAATAGAATTAGCATAATGAAATTATAGTTTTATAACAATTTCTTTTAATTATTAATTTGACTATCAAATATTCCCAAAATAATTGAATACAAATTTGAAAATCTTATTCAAAAAGTATTTGTTTAAAAAGAACAAGTGAAACAAAAAAGAAAAATTCCCGGATAACGCCGGGTAGGGACAGTTAGTTTCTCACTAAAAGAACCTGACTATAAAATGATGTTAATAGTAGCAGAAGCAATCGCGATGTCTTGCATTCCTGAAGATCCTTTGTTTTATGGTTCCCCGTGAAAAACCCCTTTTAAGAAAAAAAAAAAACATGGCCTGATTAATCGACTAAAAAGGTTTTCATTTTTTCATTGTTTTTGCATTATTTTTTTTCCTACACTTATTTTTAATACATTTTGTTAATTTTTTTCCTGAAGATGTTCATTCTTCAAGCCAAGGGGCGGGCACGATCCTACGCACCAGCAAGCTGCAGCTTCTACTATTACTACTACAGTGGAGTCTAACATAAAGCGAAATATGGTGATTGACATTTTGTCTTCAAACAGCCTTTCTATACAGACGATCATGTGACACAAGTCTCCTTAGTATGGGTATATATAAACTAGTGTATATATCTATACTTATAATGCGGCAAAAGCTCAAAACCTGTAAAACAACATATATTCCGATTGTATTTATTATATACTTCACATTTGTAACATCAAGAAATACCTTTCAATTTTTGTTCCTATCAAGATTTTAAACCCAGGTGTATTTTTACCTCTACCTTTTTGTCGGCTTTCTATTTTAATTCGACTGTATGTATTGCGATGTACAGTAACTCTCATCTAAGTTGTTTTACCGACAAAAGAATTGAATTATAAACCTACGCAATAAATATACAAAAAATATTTGGAATTACTTGTCGAAACTATCTAATCATAAATATAAATGTGTTCTATCTCCCCTCAATATGTATCCGTTATAGACTAGAAGACCGTTATTCTGAATTCATCGCTTTTTTAAAGGGTACTTTCGTATCGATGTCTGTCGAACAATGATATATATATATATATATATATATATATATATATATATATATATATATATATATAGCATTTTATTTGTTTTACATAAGCAATGATATGCTTAGTCAATATTAATAGAGGCCGCTTCAGGCGTTATTGCTTATATATACAAAAGTTTCAAGCAATATCGTCTTAAGAGGTCCCTAGTTACTTGTAACTGGCTGACCGAAACCTGCTTATGAATGTGTAGCGACATAGTAATGTTTATGCAAAACAAATAAAAGTATATCTTTCCCTACGTCAATATTGAGCACTCTTGTATTAACCTCGTTAAAACTTCATTGGTTGTTTTCACCCATGAAAAAGATTAATTTGGAATTATATACATATACGTGCAAACTGCAGCATAATCACATTGACACACCGGTTCTCGTTAGGTCACCGAAGTTAAGCAATGATGAGCCTAGTTATTATCTGATAGGTGTCTATTTGGGAATTCTAGGCGCTGTATGTACTCTCTGCTTATCTCGGCATTTGTTTCCAATCGTCCTGTACTTCACTTGCCACTGGTATTTAACAATGCCGTTTCGTGTGCGGTTGGAGATTGCGCACCTCCTGCCACAAAATTTTCACCCGCAAGCAACCCTTCATGGGTATCCATAGTCTGTCCAAGACTGAAGGAGCCTGTTTATATATATATATATATATATATATATATATATATATATATATATATATATATATATATATATATATATATAATGTTGTGTGTGTAAATGTTATTTGGAAAATGTATTTTGTTTATTGTTACCATTCCCTCAAAATAAATAAATTGCGTAAAATCAACATTTTGCGAGCTTGTTACGTCGACATTAAATTTACAGGTGAGAAATCTATTGCAAATTCGAATATGTCGATATTCTTTATTTAAATATCTTTATTTGTCTTTAGATTAAAGTTATAAACTTTGATGATTTAAAACCGCGAAAAATCCCCTTCTGATACAAGTCGTTGCAAAATAATTTAAAACAGTGTATAAAATACATAAGAGTGTATTTTATTATGATGAAGCCGATTACCGAAATAAATTAGTGTAATGCAAATACAGTGCTTTTGTGTTGGTAACGGACCTATATGCTATATATATTATATATATATATATATATATATATATATATATATCTTTTTAGATAGGATTTTCAAGTTTAAAATTAATTTTACAAGAATTTGTGTTTTTATTGTTAGATAGAAAGTACAGAATAGTTAGAGTTGTCACCCTCATCTTAAGAATGTGTTTCTACATAACGTTATCATTCAGCACGGCCTGTAAACTGCACAAGTAACGGAAATACAATGAGTTTGAAAATTAAAAGTAATTTCTGTTTTTCTCGCTCCTTTGTGACCTATTTGCGTTATGTTCTTATATGTCAGAAGTTATAAGTATATATATATATATATATATATATATATATATATATATATATATATATATATATATATATAATATATTGGTTCTTGGGAAAGTAGACATTTTGTTTTAAACTGTAACGTAAACCAAACGATTTAATCATGGGTAATCCGTTAATAATTCTGGAATTCGTTTTTTGTATTTGATTTCTCGCTTAGAAACATGTTTTACGGTTTTTGTTTTGATTCGGTAAAACTGTCATTTTATGATTATTTTTTTCTTCTAGAAAAACTCTAATCGCAATACTTGGTGTATTTTTATTTGCGTTATATTTTCAATGATCCCGGATTTCGTAAACATTATTTCCGCTCTTTTAAAATGTTGTATAAAAATTATTTAAGGTTATTGTTTAGGTTGGCTGTTATAAGGTTTAATCATTCAAATAGCGTTTGTGAGGTGCATAAACATTATCATTTTAGTTTCATTATTTCAAATGCTACACGTTAAAACAAAATCCTATTGGATTAATTATTTTTATTATTGAAGACAATATCTTCTTGCTAAGCGTTACGTTTGTCTGTCGTGCTTACACACATATATACACAAATTGTCTGTCTCTCTCTCTCTCTCTCTCACACACGCACACACATAGTTATGTGCTGATTAGACATCTATACTGGCGGTTTCCGGAACAGTAAGCTTTTTGGATACTACCTCATTATCGGCAGAAATGTGCTAACTGCCGATGTAGATGGTTAATCAACGCATATTTGCATGATACTAAACATAACTAACTGTAATGCTATTATTTATATATCTAATTAAGTAGTTAATAATTATTTCTCCACACACACACACACACACACACACACACACACACATATATATATGGTCTGACGAAGTGGGTTTCTTGAAATAGGGACTCCACTGAAACATGTATTCACATATGTAACCAATAATGTGTGTATAATAAGCAAACTAAATACCAGCTCTGTCCTGCAATGATCACTCTTTAATAATCACACGGGTTTCATTGGATTTACATCTAGGAAACCAATCTATACAACAATTATATATGAATTAAAAGTGGCACTTTTAGCTTTTCCCGCTCTTGATAAAGCCCGCGAAACAATAGGCTAAACGTTGACTCTTCCTTATTTCCATTTTTAATTCATATCGTCGGATTTATTTTGTTATCATAATTAATGACTATTGCTCAAAGGTCCTCAAAGCCCTTTTATCTGCGCCATTTTACCTAGTTAAATCTATATTTTATAGTTTAAGCTTTCCCGATTCTCCCCCTTTTTTTTATATATAAGTTCATGTGATTGTGTATTTGTTCATCAGAAGACATTACACAATCAACCCAAAACATAAACAACAAATATCGTGGCTAATAAAGTCACGAAAACAAAAACATCGACTTTGTTTATTTTTCTCTCTTTGGCAACGTGATAAACCCCAAATATTTAGATTTTTTTTTTTAACGAAATCAAACCAATTCAAACATTTCTATCACTGAATAAAAATATTTTGTTCTTCCCCTGACCCAAATATAGATCAATATATACTTCTGCTATAACTAAGAAAAAACGACTGGGGAATCCAAAATATTTAACTCCCTCCACCATCTTTCCTTTCTATAAAGCCTATCGCGGACTCGGAAAGGAATTTACCAATAAAATGGGTTACCCATACTGCAAGCAAGCCTGCTGTTGTCTGTCTTTTGTTCCTGGACTCAGGTCGCCGTGTCTTGGAGACAGAGACCTTACTGCACTGTCCGACCGCCATGCACCCCACTCTTCTTCAACTACTTATTTTTTTCTTCTCCTTCCCATCAATATCATCTCTCCTCTTCATCTCTCTGTGTTACATCTTTTTTTTTTTTATTTTATTTTCTCCCTAAGCAAAATTGAACAGATTTGAATAATTCCACAGACGAAGAGGCATTCTTCAGCTCCTTAAGAAAGGGATTTGAATTTAATAAAAGCCGATGATGCATTCCACTTGTCTGACATGTTAAATGTTCGTAAATAATTTTGGTTGTATTTCTTGCGTAGAACAGAACCTCCCTTTTTTTAATAGTCAAAGAACCACACAGCGAACATTAAAAACAAACAAACATAACGGTCACTCCTACACGAACCATCATACATTTTTATAATAACCAACAGAATAAAAAAGTGTAATAAAAAAATAAATACACAACAAATAAATGTTCTTATTTACTTCCCCCCCCCCCGCGAGGGCAGCGTTAGCCACAAGGTCGGTTTTTAATGTTGGGAAAATCTATTTAGAATCTCGGTAATTGCTCATAAATCGAAAATCTAACAAAATAATGATAGAAAGAAATCCGTCAATAAATGTCACCCTTCGTGCAAAAAATGTCATGTTCTACCAACATTGTGTTTAATTTTCGATTCTATTGTAAAAGATGTCCCAGTTTTTTTTTGTTTTTTTTACCGGTTGGAAACAAGTGACAACATTCTCACTGGCCCTTAGAGGATATATCAAACATAGATTTATTTTCACGACAACTTTTCCCTAACATTTTTTTAAATAAATAATATAAATTTTATATGATATAAGTATGAGTTCGTCAAGAATAACGAAAAAAAAAAACCTTCGTCTGTGTCCGCACTAATATCCATAAAAATCAGCACGAATCGTTAAAACAATATATGGAGGAAAGAAAACGCTCCCAAAATTGAAATATTAAAAGAAGGCAACAGAAAAATATTTTTAAAAAAGTATAAATGGGTATAGAAAGCAGAAAAGAAAAAGAACGTCTCATTATTAAAATAGATAAAACGAAGGGGCTGCCTGACTTGCTATTTACTTACTCAATTCTATTAAATACTTGAAATGAATTTGCCCGGCATTTTTTTACTTGATAACTTTAGTGTGATTGATCGGAAATATATATTTTTAAAGTGGCAACACAAATATTAAAATGCATATTAATATTTAGACTTAATCCTATCCTAAAAAAGTACTCAGTATTCAAGGTTGAAATAATCTTTTATTTACTGTATTCATTGTTTTCGAACAATAAATTGTGTAAATGATAATTTGCATAGTCTAACTTACCTCTCTCTCACACACACACACACATATAAATATATATATATATATATGATTAGTTTTTTTGGAAAAAGAATTCCAGCAGAGTGCTCAATTAAAAGGAAAATCCAAATTTTAAGAGCGTACTTATATTTTGTGTACAGAAAGAGACGAATATTGGCTGAAGAGAGCTCGATAAGGATACCTTAAACGGGCCTTATTATCGGGCTTGAAACCGACGGTACCAATGACCTGTCTCAACTAACAACTTTCTGTACACAAAATATATATATATATATATATACGAGAAAGAGTTATATATATATATATATATATATATATATATATATATATATATATATATATATATATATATATACTCTTTCTCATAGATTGGAGGATTGCTTATCGTAAATAATTTGAGAGATAATTTCAGTCATTACATAGAAAAACTTCAAGAGAACTTGGCGGGAAACATAAAATATACCTTTTTGTTCTTAAAAGAAATCATGTTTAAAGAGGGTAGAAATCATTATTAGAAATTAGTCTCAGGTTCGAGGCGAAAAGAAACTCTTCAGAATGCTTCCATTAATATATATTTTGTAGCGACTCTTTATTTGTACTCCTTCTTGTGTTGTTGCGCTAAAACCATTTTGAGCGGATTAATTCCGTCTGCTTTTCGCGCCGGCGCCATTATTTAAGTGAGTAAGAAGCGAGCGAGAAAGCAATAAAGAATACGCGTGAAGATGTATTATTCCGAGTCTGTTGTAGTTATTTTGGTCTCAGCTATCAGAAGTCTCTATTTACTTACATCCCCACGGGGGGGGGGATATTAGACACAAGGCGAGTTTTAACATATTATAGAAAAATCCAACATCTCAAAATTGAGTATTTTTGATTGAAACAAAAATCAAAAGTGCTTTAGTTTTTGATGCTTTCTCATTTATTGAACGAGGAAAGGAAATATGTTGTATAATATCGAAACAGATATTACACTTTGATCCTAACTAAAAGACCAAGTTATGCCTGTTGGTGGAAGTCTTAAAATGTACAAAACGAGCTATTTTCACATAAAAAATATTAATTACGGATTTTGTTAATAGGAAACAACTATCTTTTTAGCCCGCAAAATATGAGCAAAAGTTATAGCCCGTTGACTAGGAATAATTGTTTTATGCCAAATTGATAATTAAATATGGTTAGATTTGTTGATTTTTGCATTCAATATTAATCTTGTTAACCCCTAACCATGCACTGAAGAAATACTATAATGCTTATTCGCTGCACCTTATTATAACAGGTGTGTACAATATTTTAGTCTGATCCGACCAGTAGTTTCCGAGACATAAAGGACAAACACAAAGAAATATAATATAGATTCTATAATTCAAGGTTAACGCAAACAACTAGGATAATTCTGTTTATTATTCAAACACGACAACAAGCAATAGCATTCCATCCATTCATTTTCGAGCTATATGCACAATATGTATCATTTCAAGGGTGTATTAAATATGTGTCTGCGCACTTAGCTTTAAAAATGCTATTTCTAAATTAAGACCAACGAAAATGCCATATTTTAAATGACTTATTGCTCACGCGTTTCTATTTGCTTGCCTCTCTACAGTGGAAGTCGATTTTTAATATGAATGAAATCTAGCTACCCTCAAAAAGGAGGCACACTGGATGAGGGCAAAAATAAAATTTGCCTCAGCCTAGAAGGATTTCTTCTTCACTATGCTAGGATTGAAAAGATTACATGTAATATCAGAACAGATATTACACTTTACTCTTGAGCCAATATAATCCAATGTCTAGGCTTCTATTCAGTCATCAGCACAGACTAATATTCGTAAAGATCCTGACTTTTTTTTAATATTAAGGAAATTTTTGCGTGACGAACCAACGAAAAAAGTAAATTCCAAAACTCATCTAAAAGTGCCAAATAATAAGTTTAAAATAAAAAGTGATTGAATATGCACATTTAGAACAAGAATTTGGAATCACCGTTAATACATGCATTGAATTCCTGGTTTTAGAAATATTTTTCATTCGAATTCAATTCAAGAATTCAGACCATCCAGAAGTCAAATGAGAAACGGAATAATTTATTATTTTAATTCTTGCGACAACAAAGTTTTATGTCTACTTCGAAAATAACAGCGATCAAATCCCCTCCCTCTATTTTTAGTGAACATGGTGAAATATATCGACATTAAATGCCAACATATTAAAGAATCCTATGTCTACAAGTCGTATTTTATGTCAAAGAAGGAACAGGTTTAAAACATTATAGAATAATTTATATCCAACAGTAAACATGAATTTCTTGATATTTAGAAATATTAGAAACGCAATATTATTTAATGCTTCTAAAAGTTTACGAGCCATGTTATTTTTAGATAGAATTTTCAAGTTTAATTTTTACGCTTTTTTTTTATTAAATTGTTGAGTGAAAGTACAAAATAGGTATGAAACGCCCCCTCGTCTACATGTTCCAAATGACTTTCTAAATAACGTTATTCCAGCAAAGTTCATAAACTACAATTACTTGTTATTCTTTACGAATTCTAATATTTAGGTCCATTACAGTATATATATATATATATATATATATATATATATATATATATATATATATATATATATATATATATGTATATAAGAATTAATAATCGAAATGGCACTCGCTAATGCCAACTAGACTTTGAATTTAAATGTAAATTTTTAAATCTCGAACTAAATTTGATCGTAATTTTTGCAATAAAAATAATCCTAACGGACGTGGCTGCTCTCGGTATATTTTACTTTTGTTTATCAAACATTGAAAAATTAAAAGTTTCTGATAATGATCAATTTGCGTATTTTGGATTCAGACTTGAAAAAAAAAAGAAAATTACATCAAGCTGTCAACAACGCTGCTCTTAACCCATCAGCAGACGAATTAAGGGAAACTTTTATATATAATTTTTTTTCGTGAAAATAAGTTTTATTGGCCTTGGAGAGATTATTTTGGAGATTTTTAGTATTCTATGTAAAGCTATTTTCAAAATCCCATCAACTTTCACATGAATAGTTCGGATCCTAATACAGATTTCACCAAATAAGTAAAAGTTTCATGTATTTTTTCACCCAATAAGAAAAGTTTCGTGTATTTACTTTTAAGAATGTATGGCTTTATAGAATGTCTGAACAAAAAAAACATAATTCAATGCTGCATAAATGTAAAAATGTTATTAAAAATTTGTCAATCAAATGGTTAATATGGAATGAATATACATAAAGACTAGACTAGCAAATGTTTTAACTTCAAGTAACCATTGAAAAATGGCCATTTTTTTGCGTCCCATTAATCGGACGACGGTGGGTAATGGGTTAATTTTCCACTTTACACATTGGTGCCAGAGATAGTAATTAGGTAGAATACAGATTTTTTGTTAAAGTTAAATTCCATTTTTACGTTATGTTTTGTTTTTTAAATTTTTGGGTAAAAATTTAGTTATGAAACTAAAATATGTCCTCTCGTCCATATGTTAAGAATGACATTCTAAATACTAACGTTATTTCAGCAGGGTCCGTATTCTACTTAAGTACGTCAACGATAACCGTTAAAACGTTATCATTATGCTAAAACTATAACAGAATTTGGGTACCTGTGCAGTTTCCAGATCATGTTAAAATAATATTATTTAGAAAAGTATTCTTAACATGGGAAAGAGCTTCGTTAAAAATTGTTCTTTCATCTAACAATTTAGTGAACAAGATAGTGTAAAATTGAATCCAACATGAAAACCCTACACAGCACGCTCTGTAAACTGCACAAATCGCAGAATGTCTTACTAAATTAGGACGAAGTCAAATTGCAATAATATTCACAATTTGATTCTGCCAATAATCGTGTCAGCGTCTCTTAATTTCTGTAACAATTTTAATATATAAAGGAAATGGCAGGTTATCATTATATAATACATAACTCTTTATAAACGAATAAAGCACCCTCGGTTGCTGTAAAAATGTGTAAGTGTTCATTTACTTTGTAACTTGAAAAGCTAACGTAATGGGTAAGACGTCTGCTTGTTGTCTAAACAGTCGGGTTTCGATCTCGAGTACTTTCCTATCACGCCGCACTGAAGAGCTGTTATTTGGAAAAGCAGTATATATATATATATATATATATATATATATATATATATATATATATATATATATATATATATATATATATAGTGTGTGTATACTGAAAATTAAAAATAAACTAAGATGAATGTACAAAATGTATAATGGTTTTTTTTTTCAATTTTGACCACTTCGACCCCTTAAAATCTATTTAAACCGACTAAAGACCCATAAAAGGACAGTTCATAACAATCAAATGATTTGAGGCCCCTAGCACCGCTCTGGGACTTTTAGTTTCAGAAAAGATAGTTTGAAAATATGGACACAGAGAAACAAACAGACAAACACATAGCCTTTTATATATTACATATATACATACGGAATTGGAAATGTTGATTTAAACTTAGCATTGGTTAAACTGAAAACCGATTATAAGCAGAACGGAATAGAAAACCAATTCTACAGAATCATTTGTTTGGGGAAATGCCGTCGATAAATTAGTCTCGGAATTGAAATCGGTCTTTTCTTTTGGAGCGTTTTAATTATTTCTTGTTGCACACAAAAGATTTTCCAATCCTCATGAAACTTATTCTTTCAAATAATTCCTTTCGTTCATTCGTGTTTTCATCCTTCTCGAAAATACGTTGGACGCCGACAAAAGAGATCTGAGAAATACAATGTGCCCGTTTGTCTCTCTCGAATATAAACGTTTAACTGAAAATACAAGTGACATTTCTGGAGGTTCTTTGTTATTTCCGGACAAAATTTGGAACATAAATTAATGTACATTGTTCGTCGAAAAGAACTGCTTCGCCAGTGTTCTCATAAAATCATAGGAATTGAATCTTTTTACATATAAATTATTACTTCGGTATCATGCAGCATATTGAGCGTGCTAATTTTTAGATAGGATTTTCAAGTTAAATTCAATTTTTCTGGTATCTTTTATTAAAGGATTTGGTGAAACTGCAGAATAGTTAGAAAACGTCGCCCTATCTCCATGTTAAGAATGGCTTTCTTAATAATAAATACGTTATTATTTCAGGACAGTCCGTATTTGTATACGATGTCTCCGTTTTCCAACCCCACTTCTCCTAAATCGGCACAGTTTTGGTCCAGTGACAAGAAGTGCTAAACGCTTGGAAATAATGCCGAGATAAGCGGAGAGTACATACAGCACCTAGAATACTGAAATGGTCACGCATTTTAGTAGACCAGACTCAGCATTGCTTAACTTCTGTGATCTAATGGGAACCGCTGTGTAAACGTATCTTATGCCGTATATACATATTTTTATTTGTATAAGTATCATTATTTCTGATGACTAAAGAACGTGCCTACTGTTGAGTTTTTATTTAGATTGGAGGATTTTCTTTTGAATTTAACGTGATGTGAGTGTTTTAATTTGCTATTTGCTTTCTCTTCTATTAAACACTAGAAAGTTTCGCCCGGTACATATTTTACTCACGTTATGAGATATATTAAAATATACAAATAGAATACACATTGGTCTTTATTATAGAATGGAGAATATAAGAGAGGTAGATAAATGTTTCGAGACCCGTGAAATAAATCTATAAAAATGTTATAGATAAAACATTATCCCACTATTTCTTACGTTTAAAGAGAAGATGAAATATTCAATTGTCCTGTATCGTTATTATAATCTTATTTACAAGAGAATATCTCACAAGCACCTTACAAGATTTTACTTGATTATACTTAATGTAAAACCAATTAGCCTGGAGAGACCATTGTGTCGGTTGTAATAAATATACTGTCTTAATTATGAACTAATTTTCGAATTTTCTTATATATTTGAACACATGTAAAATAGACATTCCGTAAGGGTTGAGTTGTTTTTTATTCTAGAGACATAGAATAAATTAAAAGTTTACAAAAAATGATCATGTATTGATTTATGCCTTCGATTTACACAAATCATCAAGTTCGAGAACAGATTTGTATGATTTGAACACTTATTTTTTTCAAATGCTTTAGAATTATGAGAAAAAAATTCAATGAACTTCATGAAACTTTATAAAACAGTTCTATTTCAATCAATATTTCTTCTGTTTGTCTATTATATATAATATATATATAATATATATATATATATATATATATATATATATAATAGACAAACAGTCTTAAATAATAAATGACCGAATATATTTAATATATATAATGACTGAATATTTTTTTTATTGAATGCAAAAAACAATTATGCCGGTATTATATTAAAGAAAACATGATTTTCCAATGTGGTTGAATGATTAAGTGTAAAAAATCTTTACTAGTGCTAGTTTCGTAGTTTTGGAAATGGCGTTTATCGGATGTTGCATTCGAGCTAATATATATATATATATATATTTATATATATATATATATATATATATATATATATATATATATATAAAGTAGATAATATATATGCATATAATAATAAATCATGATAATATACAGCAAATAAAATTTGCATAGATCGAATTAATTCATGAAGAAATCGAATTGCGATTCTAAAAGAAAAGTACAATCTCTTGCATAAAAAGAACTTCGATACTTAAAAAATATTTTATAATTTTATAATAATTTATACTCAACGCAAGTCATTTGATTAACATATAAACTACACGGACTTTCATGTTTTTTTTTGTTTAACTTTTTTAAGCCCGAAAACTTTTTTGGAGTATAAATTATTATAAAATTATATAATAAATCTTGAACTTGTATATTTATTTGTAATGCTCACCTAATGATGTCGTTTTTCTAGCAAGGAGACATAAAGTATTGTTTTTTTTATCTTTAGAATGACTCGACTAGGAATTTAACTTTGAACACGATTATTTATACTAAATGGTCAGGTTACTGTGGATTAGTATAAAAATGCAGATCTTCCACAGAATTCGAACCTGAATTTCATTAATTTATATTCATTCATATATAATTCATAAATTCTATTTTCACAACGTTATATTAAATACAGAAAGTTTTTACGTACTAATCTGCCTGAATATATATATACATATATATATATATATATATATATATATTTGACTCATTCATTTAATCACATAGATTAATATACGAAAGTATAATTCTCTGCGAAAATTAAACTATTTACTTCAACAATGCTTAATACATAGGAAGTGCTAGGTAGTAAGTAATAAAAATATTTATGGAAATTAAGCTATATATATATTTATAATTTACTACTTACTATATATATATGAGAGCCCATTAAAACCTGCCAAAGGTTATAAATCGTTGACTTAGAATTAGTGTTTTATTGTCAAATTGATGGTTGAATATAGTTAAATTTGTACTCATTTTTTTGCATTAAATACGAATCCATATTAATCCTTGATTGTGTATCAAACATAATACTTAGTTGTGTTCTATCATAAAAAATTTCAGCCAGATCGAACTAGTTCTGTTCGGGAAAACATGGAATGGGTAAACAGACAACATACAGATATATATTATTATTAAATATTGTTTTACGTGCATAAAAGTACACCTATGGTTTCTGGCTTTTAGCCGTCGTCAGCACAGGTTAGGATGGCTAAAAGCCAGAAACACGTGTGCCCATAGGTATACTTTTATGCGCGTAAAATATTTAATAGTATAAATAAATACGTCCTATAAAAAATAAGGGCAATTCATTCATATAGATGTATGAATAACAATTAGAGCTTATAACCCTTAAAAACCGCTAAGGTAGCGACAAAAATAAAAAATAACAGCGTTTCGAAGCTGTTAATATCGCTAAAAAAATGCCAACAACAAATCTTATATATAAGATGCGTGTGTGTGGGTGTCACGTGATAAAGGCGAGCTTAGTGTTAGAAAAAAAGTGTTGACATTAAGAAAGCTGACCAGTCGGGTTAGATTATTTTATAGACCCTCGTATCGATCCCTTTTCCGAATAAATCAACCTTCATCAGATGTCCAGGAAATGCACGGTTTTAACGACATGTATTCCCCTGCTGCGAATCCCTATTCAGTTAAAGGAGATTTTTTCTTAGTCAGTAGTCTCTCTAACCCCACCAACGGCCCGCTTGACCGGACGAGTGTCCGAAAGCTGACCATTCTCGTCTCAGCCACTCCAAGAACATAACTTGCCCAATTGCACAGCGGTATCTCCAGGAGTGTCCACCCACTTTTGACTGGTTTATATTCCAGAAGCCATCGTCTCCTATAGAGACGGGAATGGCGATGGCTTCAAGCGACGGGAGACCCGTGTTGGCTTGATGAAAATCCTACCAGCCTGTCTTGCACTTGCCATAAGAATGACCAGGTTGAATTAAGTGTTATTGACAGTGTGAATCAGGTTATTTCTACATTAATGCATACATACTGAAATAAAAACTATCGTTCACGTCGACACACAGTTTCTTCTTCGACCGAATTACTCTTTCAAACCTGTCGAGATGTGTGTATTTTTTATGCATTTTCTTGATTCATGGCAGAAATATATCCGAGTGAATTGAAATACGTGTCAAGTAAAAATAAAATTTATAACTTAGTATTTAACAATTACTTTAAGACTAAACCTAAGATTGGAGCCAGATTTTTATTCCCTACTAGCTGTTCAGCCCGGCTTTGCTCGGGCCCTATGTACTGCTCATAACTTGCCCCACGTGTGAATACACTTTATGTAAGATTGCAAATGCTTACACCAAAATTTTTCTGTAATTTCGTAGAGACCGCAGAGGTCAATTTTTTTTTAAACTTTGTCCCCAATTTTGACCCCTTAACATTTATTATTTTGGTCTCAAATCAAAATACAAAGTTTTACCCATGTCTACGTTACCTACATCTAAGATTTCAAGTCTTTAGACCAAAAATTGGTAGAGGAAGTTGGTAGAATCTGCAAAGGTCAACTCTTTCAACTTTGACCTTTTGGCAGCCAAATTTTCGCCCAAAAATTGATTAAAATGCTTGCCGCATGTTTGAATACCCGTTATGTATAAATTTTAAATGTTTAGATCAAAAATTGGCTGAGTAATTTGCTAGACACCGCAAAGGTAAAATCTTTTGAACTTTGACCACTTGGTAGCTCAATTTTTCGATCCAAAACCGATTAAAAAGCTTGCCCTATCTCTGAATACCCTTTATGTAAAATTTCAAATGTTTAGACCAGAAATTGGCTGAGTAATTTGGTAGAGACCGCAGAGGTCAATTTTTTAAACCTTGACGCTTATTTTGACCCATTAAAATTTATTTTTTGAGCTTAAATAGAATTATAAAGTTTGATCCGTGTCCAAGTAACCTACATTTAAAATTTCAAGTGTTTAGACCCAAAATTGGCGGAGGAGTTCGGTAGAGTTTTCAAATGTCAAATCGTTTCACTTTGATCCCTTGACAGTTAAATTCTTGGCCAAAAACCGATTAAAAAGATTTCTCCAAGTCTCAATACACCTTATGTCAAATCTCGAGTCTCTAGACCGAAAAGTGACAGTTATCGTGTAGACAAATGTAGAGAGACACACACAAGCACACGTTTTCACTTATATATATATTAGATTCAGATGTTATTTTTATTAATCGATCAAATATCTAAAGTAAAGTCGGATGTCTTTCTTGACATTTGTCATCGATAGCTTTCTTCCTACAAAGTCAATATTTGATTCTCCTTCGTCAATTTTTTAGTGGATCGTTTATCACACTGTTAAGAACAATAAAATGTAATTCGCTTTAATAAGTTAAAGTGAACTTTAGTAACTCACGCTTCCCTTGTTTTGTCCTTAAGTTCACTCATTCCATGAACGATGTTTCTGACTAAATGGGAAGAATTGCTGTTTACTAGGTTGGAATATATTCATCTAACACTTCTCATTGTCTTAAAGTTGGTTTTTATTGACTTTGGGTAGCGAGATGCTTAGTCTGGATCGATTTTCATAAAGACAAAATCTTCCAGAAAATACTATGAACGAGTTGAACTTATTTTCATCCGGACGCTATCTTTATAAAGTGATGTTCGTCTGTACTTGACAATACAAAGTTACTTATTTGTGTTTGCAATAAATGGTAATACTAAATAAAATTCAAACAGAAATAAATTGCACGTAAATCTACTACGGAGCAACGCTGGGTATAGTCAGCCAGTTTTATATGAAATTAAAAATGTATGGGTTAATAAAAATATAGCTTGAAACGACAATTTTGCCGCCATCGTATTGAGGCACTGTCAAATCTTAAAATACGATTCGTGTTTACCTATTCTAAGATGTTTTAGATGCACCTAATCCTCTTTGTAAGAGGTCCTGTCTGTCACTATTTTTCTTTTTCCAATAAAATTTAATATTTAAAAAAAGTAAGACTAAAGTGAGGTGATTACAGTTACGTGCGAACGCTCGCTGATGCTCTTGACTTGACTTTGGCGGCATTACCCAGGATGGCTTGAACCGGTTGCTTCCATATAACACACAGCATCCCAGATGAACGCAGATTATACAAGATGATTTGCAGTGGCCATGAAAGTTATAGGTAGCCAGTACCGGAACCAGCAGTAAACACAGTAGTTTGTGGACCGAAGGTAGGTTAAACGTCAGCTTAGATGATGCGTGAGAACGTCTTTAGCTGACCTCCCATGCGTCTTCAATCTTGGAGTAGTTCTGGAGCTATTGTTCCGTGAATGAACTCTTCTGTGTTGCGGCGCGCAGCGTGGCGAAACCAACGAAGTCTCCTCGTTGGTTAACTCCTCCTACGATGCTCGGGACCAACTGAGTGATTCTATGCTTCAAAGATGCAATTGCTAAAGCAATATTATGTGAAAGAAAAATATCTTTAATATGATTGGATGCCCGGTACCACTACCCCAACTCCGGCTGCACGCCATTGGTTGATTGTGACAGTAATCCTGAATATATGCCGATAAAATGGGTTCGATTCTCTCAATACTTTTGAAGTTATTTTTTTTAAATCCGATATTTCGGTTATTCGGACTACTGTTCATATCTTTATACAATTTATCAATCCTCGTATCCAAAATTCAGAAACATGTCAACTTCGTACAGATTCGAATTAATAAAAACAAAAACAATTCCAAAAAGCTGGCAAGAATTAAAAAAAAAAAAAGAAACAGCACCCAAGGTGAGAGCAGTAGTTTAAATAACCCAAATGATACGAATTAGAAATCCTTATCCAAAAAACTTCAAACCCACACATAGGATTCTGTTTGGTGTTTGGTCATGCTCAATTTCAAAGAATTGCTATTGCTAAACACAGAATTTACACATTAGTTATTAGTTGTGCTGCGTTTAAGACTAAAGTTTAAGAAATCTACTTGTTTGTGCAAAGTTGGTTGCGTACTAACGTACGAATTGCCTTTAAAATGATTTCAGTCTGTTGGGATGCAAGGCCGCTGTTGTCGGTTCAGACCGTCTCTTCAAAGAGTTACCGATAACCCCAACGTCCGTATCAGCGATCTGAAAAAAAAAGAAGATATTTAAATTATATTTTTAATGGTCAGGATCGATGTGATTTTAGTTGGGTTTTTTTTTCTGTTTTTGTTTTTTAATCGAAAATGTATGCAAAGAGAACGCAACAAGGTGTTTTTTTTTATCTGAATATCGGAATTACACATTGATAATTATCTTATAACACGTACGCACGCACAGACACACGCACGCGCATATTATGTTTTTTTAATTTAAGTACAAAACATTATTCTGTCCACCGAATATACCCGGGTTTCGTCTGTCGGGTTACGTGGAATTAGGTGAAATTCCAGTCTCCATACAGACTACTTAATTTCGTTTATTTCGAAAGTCAAATTAAGTCGTTCCGAATTAGACTTATGTAGCAGTACATTTCATGAATCGATACTTTTTTCAAACAAGCTAATCTAATATATAAAAGGCTATATGTCCGTCTGTGTCCATATTTTCAAACTCTTTCTTTTCCGAAACTAAAAGTCGAAAAGCGGCGCTAGGGGCCTCAGATAATTGCAATTTTTGCGGGCGATTCTTTTATGGATCTGTAACCGGTTAAAATAGTTTTTAAGGGGTCAAAAAGGGGGTCAAAATTGAAAAAAAAATCATTATACATTTTGTACATTCATCTTAGTTTATCTTTCATTTTTAATTTTAATCAGTTCATACGCATGTCACCTTGGTACAGTGGTAACGTCACCAGCATTGAATGCAACAGTTATGCTTTCGGTTTCGATTTTAACTGATGGCACCAAAATACTTTTTTTTACTTTTAAAATCACGACAGTATGATAATGTACACGAAATCTGGACAAATGAAAATATCATATTTAAGCGTATTTTACGACTGGGCAAAACTGCCCGAGATATATGTGTGTGTGTGTGTGTAATGTCATCCATCGAAATTCAACCACGAGCTGACCCTCAGCGCTTCTAATTTCTACGTTGTCACAGGACACCTGCTGAACGTAATCGAAATCTCAATGTATACATTGTTAATTGCCGGAGAGATCGCATTGTTTTAACCCAATGGGCAATACTTTATATATAATGAGAGGATGGATACTTTGATATCTATTTCTGTCTTGTATATCATTTTTATTGTATTTATGTAAATTTAATTATCTACAGATACGTGTTTATTCATTTTTCGAGTTGTCAGCGTGGTTCAACTTAGCAAGATTCGGAAACAATTCTGGAACTCCACTCTTTTTCATTAATTTAACCCATGTTTAGCAATTTATCTCATTTCTGTCGTGTCCGGTATTTTCTAAGAACCTTTTGGCGTTTTCCAATTATAAACAAGATATAATATAGTTTGATTATGCGGATAATGATGGTTGACACATAATCACGTTTACACACCGGTTCTCGTCACTAGATCACCGAAGTTAAGCAACGTTGAACCTGGTCAGCACCAGATGGGCAACCAATTTGGGAATTCTAGGCGCTGTATGTTTAAGGGCGTCGACACCGCCCTGCAAGAGTTGCAAAAACCTAAAGTTGTCATCTTCCCTAACGAAGATATACACGCGACTGGAGGAAGCCAGTTCAACCCGTGGAGGGTTAGCACCGTTTCCATTTTTTATGCGTGTGCCATAATTACGTCGATATATCGCTTCTGATTAGATCACTGAAGTTAAGCGACGCTGAGCCTGGACAGTACCAAATGAGTGACCACTTGAAAATCCTTTGTATTGTATGTGTGAAAACGTCCAAACTTTCTAGAAATAAATGAATACAACCCTGAATATATCTTCAGAATAATTAAAACGGTACTATTTTAAATGTAGCTTTTCTTGATTTATAATGCTTAAAATTAATATAGAATTTTCATCAGCTTCTCATTTTCACGTTTGAAATATTTCCATCATTCAACGCGCCTATGATTTCCATCTAAGTACCTGTGCACCTCGATAATCTAAGAGTCGTCTTATGCAGATCAAAGTGTGGTACCCGTTAAAATGTGACACGTGTTCTATAAATACGTGTGTAAATATCTGTCACTTTCATTAACAGTTCATTTAATTTATTCTTTAAAATTAGATTTAATTCGTTAAGTTCTATTTTTTTTTCTTAATTATCACTTTTTATTTAATTTAATTATCTTTCCGCCTCTTTTGTTGTCGTTGTTAGTTCGATGACGTCTTTGCCAGAATTTGTCACCTGACTCTATCGAAAAAGAGCATGTCAGGAAAGAATGGAACAATCATCTGATAATAACGAAACGACGACACGAGTTTGTGTGTGCCGTCGACTGAAGGAGACGCTCGCTGATTTTGAACATTCAAAAATGCAAATTCATTGACCTTATATCCATTTCTTATAATTAAAATCCGCTGCCATTGTTTTTTTTTTTGTTGTTTTTTTTTTTGCCTTCTTGCGTCTTTGTTTCTATATTAGATGCTCTGTCGGTGTGTCATGCTTCAGTATTAAATACTATTTTCATCTCTAAACATGTGTATTGTATGTGCGCGCCTTACATAACATGTATCCAAGTCTCTTTATTAGAGACTCTGTCGGTCTGGTAGGCTTAGGTTTGAAATGGTATTTTTATCGCTTACGGTTGAGATAGTATTTTCGTCGGTCTCTGAATGTTATGTTAAAAATAGCATTTTCGCCGAGCGGTAAAGCTTGGCCGAAATAGATTTTCCAATTATAAACCTATTGATTCATGGGACAGTCCTTAAGAATATCCATGCTTCTTTAAAAGTAGATGTTATTTTGTTTTTATTTTATTTTAGAAATCCATGCATATATTTAATTCGTGTGAACTTTGGAATAGGAATTCTAAGTTAATTGGCAGTTTTTTCATGCATAGAAGATTATGGCATGCACTGTTGTCGATTAAGCAAGAATCATGGTTTTGTGATTGTATGAATGTGAAATCGACAATTGTTATTGAAACCTATGCGTGTCTATAATTATGTGATTTTTGTGTCTATGTGCGGTATCCCCGACAGTGAAAACCCTTTTCTAATAAATAAGAGGTAGGCTTACGTTAATAACCTTGTGTGTTTTGAACCAAAAACATCGAATATTGTTTGCTAGTCTTTTTTAATTTTATTTGGTCGATTGTTTCGTATTTATTTTTGGTGTTATGTTCGTTTTGTGCGGATTCGAGTGTGAAACGTGATAAATCGAATTTCTTCAAATTGAGAAATAAGATTATAAAAAAAACGAACATTTTAAACTATAAAATTTCAGTAAAAAAGGGACAAATATTTAATTTCAAAACTTATTTTTTGCTTTGTTCGTGTGACGAAACGCAACCCTTTTGGCAGTGATGACAATTCTTTTTAAAAATAGCGGTTATCGCGTTTTGCATTTCAATTATTCATATACCTATATCTATACAGTGTAACCCAGATATAAGAGACGACGGTTCCTGACCATACAGTTCTCTTATATCCGGGTTACTCTGTACATTAACTCAGGCTCTAATTTGAGACCAGAGGAAAATATCTCATATATCCGGTTTCTTATATTTGAGTCTCTTATATCTGGGTCAGGCTGTATTTAAATTCTGCGCTCGCTTTTTTCAATATTTCAACTTGCATCGAAACAATAGTTTTGTTATATATGATAAAATCTTATACATTTTAAATTATTTACTTTTAAAATAAAAAACTTTTGATCCTCGGGCTTATTTTCAATATTCTAAACGATCTCCTTGAAAAATATCGAAATTTAATTCTGATGCTAATTTCTACTTTTTTTTCCATTCACATATACGTAACAAAACTTAGAAATACAACATTAACTTACATTCATCAAATTTTTATAACAATAATAAAGACTAGAAAACCCCGTGGAAATTTCGCGTTAGATGAAAATTTTTATTACACATAAATAAAATGATTAAAAAATAAATAAAACAACGGCCAATATAAAACAATTTTTTGTAGCTAATTCGTTTTAAATCTTTTACAGTTAAAAAGAATTGATTTAAAAAATTGAGATTTTTTTTTCAATGTAAATTCAACAGTGTTTTGTTTTCTTTTTCTTTTTCTGAATAATTTTTATACCAAAAATTAAAGAAACAAATGTCAATTCACTTGCACATTTTTTTTATTTAAAAAAAAATTGTGATAAAAATAAACTTAGTCTTCTCTCAATATGACTTTTTTAATTATAAAATAAAATATTTCATTTGAAACCGTAAATAGATAGCTATGGTTTTGATTAATTTTTTTGGAGAGGAAATGGTTTTAATGATTTTGAATCGATAAAGAGCGACTCACAAGGGAGGTAATTCGTTTCCCATTAATTTTTTTTTTTTGTGACACTGGACGTACGGACACGTAAATTAATATTTACTTATTTATTATCTAAAATTATTTTGGAATATTAATCGTTTGCGATATATTAAATAAGTCAGCCATTTTAATTTATTATGTCTAGATAAAACAAGAAGCGGTATATTTTCGTGACTCTTCGAAATTCGAAAGTGATGTTAAACCTTTAAATTGTCGATTCCTGCCACGAATTAAGATTTTAAAATATTGGATTTCGACATGACACGTAAGTACGTAATGTTTTCACTTGAAGTTTAATCCGTCCAAGTATCTTTATCAAATACTTGGTCTGTCCGTTCGGCTTAAGATTCATAGCGTTAAACGCGCATGTTGGACGGATGCAGCTTGTTCATTATTTACTTTCGAGTTTAAAAAGTAATTCATTTTTCCCGCCATTCGTTAAATATTTTCTTCTTTTAGTCGTCGCCATCTTGAAATTTCTTTGCACATAAATTCATTTCTTTTGCATACTTGTTCGCTTCAATTTCAATGGGATTAAAGTTTAATATTAAAACTGCTGATTTCCCCTTTTCACGCGAAAAACTTAACAAGTGTTTATTGATCTCTCTGATCGGATAAAATCAGAACGTATTGAATTGTAACTGTTTTTTTTTCTAATTACAAAATGAATTGAATCTGGATTTTTTCCTATTGATAATATTTTCCAAACCTTTTAGCATTTGTTGTATCCATTCATCCGCTCTGCAAGATTGTACAAGTATTCCAAGCATTGTAAGTTTTCCGTGCAATTTCTATGTCTGACTACCTGCCACCAGACATTCTCATTAAAATAAAACGGTTCTTTCGATTTATTTTTTTTTTTTATGTGTTCGCACATCTCTGCAAGTCAGTCGGTCTGTCGGGCTTCAATTTGTAAATATTGTTTCAAGTGCTAACTATACACATTGAAAGACGCGCGGTAATTTTGATACGGACATGAATATGATCTATCCGCCGGTCACGCTTACGGTTCAAATAGTAATTTCATCGCTGCACGTGCAGGTTAACTGAACAAGGGTTAATAGTACACCTCGTTCCTATTTATTGGCCTCCTTCACAAGGATCAAGCTAGACACAAGGTCGACTTTTAATGTAGAAAAAAATCCAGCTCTTCCAAAATCGGCATTCTGAATTGAAACAAAAATAAAAATTGCTTCAGTCTAGAAGGAATTGTTCACTGACCAAGGAAAGAATAGACTAAATGTAGTATCAGAATAGATACTCCACTTTGTTCCCCTGTAATTTTGCCATTTATTATTTACTCATTAAGAGTTCTCATACATACAATTACGAGCGATCGCTCACAGGCAAAAACAAATGGTATTCCCTAGAGTCTAAAAGACAAGAAGTCTCTCCAGATTTTCAGTATTCTTAACTTCTTACCATACACGTTTTAAATCACTTTGCATTGTCGCAACAGCCGTCTACGATTAATTTCTTGATGACGACGCTCGTTGACTTTCTCTGTAATTTGAGTCGCAATAAACCTACCAGGACACCAGTAATTTCCGAGCCCTTCCAGTAAAGGTTTGGATGGTGCTTCTATCTGTTCATTCTTCCCCGCCATTTTTTATGGAAGGAAGCTGCAGCTTATGTGATTTTCTCAAACTCTGACGATTATTATTATTATTATTATTATTATTATTATTATTATTATTACGACTACTACTGTTACTTAAAAATTGTGTAGTAGCGAAATGGCTTAAATACGTTTTCCGTTTCAGAGAGATTCCATTTTTTTTTTTTTTAACTCAACTTGAAAAGATCGAAGATGATGGAATTCGCCGAAGATTACGGAAGGGAAAAATGAGTTTTCCAGTGATACGGCTTCATCAATAATACTTGGAAGGAAGACGTTTGCTATTCTGTTGCTAAACAGATGGGGCATTTGTTGTCATTAAACTGGTTCATTTCGGCGGGAATTACGGTTTGAAAAAAAAAATTCTCCGGTTTGTAAAGGGCGATTGGCTTTCGTTATAATTAAGAAAATATGAGACAAAATGGGGGAAATTTGAGACTGATGAAGACGGTTGGGAATTAAGTTTTTCCTTGGGATATTTGAGTTTTGTCGATTTCATCCGCAATTTTCTATTTATGAGTGGCTTTTTTTTCCATTTAGTAGGGGCTTAGCTATTACAGTTCTTTGATAGAATGGCGCGTTCAAAAATCTTCTATATCAGTTTAGTAGCATAATTGAACCATAATACTTGATATCTGCCTTTTAAGCTTTAATTTAATCAGTAATTTACTTTCTAATCGACAGTTCCGAAATATGGAGAGTCATAAAGTAAACACATGCCGTTTATTTATCAATAATCAATTAAAATGGCCGACATATTCAAATAATTCGAAAGGAAAGGAGAACAGCATGAGCATATTGGGTTTACTTTTAGGAGGTCTGGGACTCTCACTTCCCTTATTTTATCCTTATCTTGTTATTCCGTGAGATATATTCCTGACAAAGGGGAAAAATTGCTGGTGTCTGGGTCGAAATAAAGCCATATAACACGTATCGTTGTTTCGATTTTTTATCTTGAAATATTATTTTTAGTTCTTTAGCTCAGGCAACTTCATGGAATGGTTTTTTTCTGTCGATTAATCAGGAAATAGCTCATTGAATCAAGATTTAAAATGGATAATTATATCTACAAATATATAAGTAGAAATAATTTTGCTCCTAAATCTTATGACATAGATGGTTGCTAATGAATGTCTGTCCCACTAAAGCCTAAAATTAGATTTTTCAGCGCTAAGCGCGTGAAATGAATGGGCGTATCTTAGTAAGATTCGTTCTCTTTTTATTGTACAAAGAAAAATCACCCCTAAATACGTTTTATTTACGTGTTGCATTTTCACATAAAAAAAAACAAAAAAAAAACAACAAAAAAAACAGAGAAAAACGAATAAACTAAAAAAATATTCCCATATTATTGTTTCAAAAATTCAATGCTTACATAAAGTTTTAAATGTAAACATTCCACGACAACTCGGTAGGTTATTTTAGATGTATCCGGCCGTTGTGTCTTTGTGTACGACAATACACCCAACACAATAGCACAAATCTCCATTCATGACGAAACATTTTTTTTTACTCTATGCGCCGACCGACGGTATTTATTTATTTATTTTTTTACGGTGGACGCGAAACAAGAAACCGGTTTCTACAACTGCCGACGTCACTTGAATAACACCAATGCTATATTCCCACAGAATATTACAATGTGTTACTTTGAATCGCTCTTCCTTCGCGCATATATATATATATATATATATATATATATATATATAAATTAGTTGTGTGGTTTCTAGCTGAGCTTAAAAAAATGTAAGATTCTTCTATAAAAAGAATAGAATTCTCTACGGTTAATCAATGTTGTAAAAAGTAAATTCGCACAAAAGAAATTGTTTTAAAACCGATATACTTTTCTTCCATCTCATTAGCAGAAGACTAGGGTTCGAACTTTGATGCGTTCGCTGCGTCTAGCCACACTGGCGAGTCGTGAAATTTCTCGAAATAATTATTGCCTTAAAGATGTTACCGTACAGGCTTAAACGCTTTATGCAAAATACATTAAACTCTCTGGCCGTACACACACACGCATTTATATATAAGTGATATGATTATTATTCCATTGTTCCTTATTCTGTTCTAAATTTCAATTCCTGATTCTGATAAAATTTCCAATTATTTCTAAATTTCTAAGTATAGAGGTGTTGCTTTTTTTTTGGGGGGGGGGTGAAACGGATTACCATAAAAACTCATGTAATATATATATATATATATATATATATATATATATATATATATATCTGTTCCGATGAGCTATGAAATATATTTTTAATGGTAGTATGAAATTAATAAAATATAATTTCATCATCAATTCGAGTCATAAAAAATAAATTTTACACAAACACACGAATAAAAACAATTTAAAAAATCGTTTCTGGCATTGGAAAATATGCACAGTTTTGTCTGATTTTGATACCTCCACAAGTTCCGATTTCATCCATTCCAGATTATGATTAATCGTCTCAACACACTCTCTCGCACTACCCCCCCCCTCTCTCTCTCTCTCTTATATAATATATATATATATATATATGTTTCATAAAAGTTATTGTAGGTCTTATTTAATTAATGCATATTACGAACCTTTTATAATCTTTCACGGAATATTCTAAAAGAAAAATAATCATGCTATTTCTTGACAACGTCTGTTAAATGTTGTTTTACATTTACTGTTTCTGTGGTTCTGTCGGTGGCCATATATGGAATCTCAATATCTGGTTAATGATTTTCGAAACTAGCAACATGTACTTATTTATTTTCATGTCGGCATTTTGATACTAGTTCATATCTCCCATTCAATACTTTTGTGATAATATCAATTGATGAGGGTGAGTTCGACAATTTGTCATTGAGACAAAATATATATCCTTTTAAGGTTTCTTTGGGTGGCAGAAGTAAACACATTAAATATCTATAACTGGTAATTGGTTAAGGAAACTGACTGATAAACTGGGTGTGCAAAGTTCGAATCCAGGTCCTTCTACAGAAATATGTTTAATTAAACCCACACGCGACCGTTTCTCTGGTCATCTGGATAAAAGGTAAATAAAATAAATAATATTTATGACAATATTATATGTTGTAACATACCAGTATTAATTCGTTTTATAATGTGTATGCGTATGTGTGAATGAAGGATTTCCGGGGCTACTTTCCTAGTTAGCCGTCGTCAGCGAACTTGTTCGTAGCTTGTCATCCGGAGAGGATCTGTGTGTGTGTGTGTGTGTGTGTGTGTGTGCGTGCACGCGTGTGTATAGTAGGGAGATCTGCTGCTGATGATAGAGGGAGGGAAAGAAAAGAAAGTCGGCTGCCGTGTCGGTAGTGGGTGGGTGTCGCTGTTGTAACGGTTAGCGACTTGTCTGTAAAAATCTTGAAGAATGTCCAGAATTAGACGCGGGTCGGGGTTGGGTTACACATAGGCTTGGCTGGCTCCTTCCCCTCCCCGTCTACCTTGCAACCACTACTACTATTACAGAATCTAGATTAAAAAGCAAATATTTTGATGATGTCTCATCCCATGTACTCAGCGCTACGCAAGGGTTTTTCGCTATTGGGAGTCCAAACCGTAGTAACACTTGTCGAGTTTCGTGACGTATGAATGAAAGCAACGCGGTTTCCCCCTGCAGCCAAAGTAATTGACGTCACGAGGTTGTTTAAAAAGTATGTAATAGATCATTGTTTTATGCATTTATTATTAAATTTCTAATTCAATCTATTATAAAATTCGATCCTGTTCGTTACATATATACATATATATATACATATATATACATATATGTACATATATATACATATACATATATATAAATATATATATGTATATATACATATATACACACATATATATATACACACATATATATATATATTTCGAATTTATAGAATTTCGGATTCTGTAATCATGCCCATATTCCTTCTTTAAAGTTAAGTTCCTTTTCTTCTCTGAGTTAAGGGCGAAATAAATGCAAAAATTAGCGTAATAATTCCATGAATGATTCTGCGTTACGAAACATGTGCTGTAGAGAATTGAGAATTTACACGTACTTAAAACAAATAAACGGTAAGATGATCAACACCTGGAAATTTGGAATATAGACTTTTGTCATTATTTGTTACTGTAGTTACATTGAGCTTCATAAATTAAAGGACTGGTATAAATAAAAGTTGAACTAGAATTGAATAAATACATTTCTCCATAAACATATATAATGAATGTGTAATTATTATCTACGGATATATACGTTTAATTCTTGCGGAAACTCCTGTGTGGAGATAACTGTTCAGACCATTCGTACTATTCGAACCACCGCTTTTTACTCTGTTCCGAACTATTTCATCTTTACACGAAAAGTAGAGAAACCCTATTTATATCAAATCAGACGGATAAATATTCTTAAGCGTCTTAATAGTATTTAACATGTAGAAAAGAAGTTGCATTATAGTTTACATTAGACGATGTATACTAGTTCTCTTTAAAGGGCTCGGACAAAAGGATAAAGAATATATATATATATATATAGAGAGAGAGAGAGAGAGAGAGTAAAACTGGTAATTAATAAAAACCTGAAGAGCGTGCTCAATACTATTGCAGAGCAAATATGTGTTTTATTTTTTTATTACCCTTTTATCTGTTTGGTTACATATGTTTCTGTAAGGTCTGACAAGGCTGTTGGATCATAAACATGGTCCAACATCCGAAACATATGTAACCAAACAGATAAAACGGTAAAAAAATAAAACATACATACACACACATACACACACACACACACACACACATATATATATATATATATATATATATATATATATATATATATATATATACCAAAATTTAAAATACATCATTCTTTACATGAAATAAATATAAATTGTATCAGGAAAACTTCTTTTCTAGATTACAGAAAATGTCCCCAAAATTACCAAAGAGAGTAAAATTTAAAAAAATAATAATACGTTATTTTCCAATCATCACGATTTACACCAATTAGTTTATCTACAAACCCCACAAAAAGCTGTTATTAATGACTATGTGCACTATTCATATACAGACAGACTTGGCACGTTAGATCACAGACGGTAATCAACGTTGAACCTTCAGCATTAAAATGGGTAACTATTTGGGAATTCCAAGTGTTATATGTGCTCTCTTCTTATCTTGGCATTGTTTTCAATCGTCTTGGACATCTACTTACCACTGGATTCAAGCAGTGACGATTCAGTAAACGTGTGGTTAGAGATTGCGCAACACTTGTCTTTACACTTACACGCGCGGTTACCCTTACGGGGGTGGGTATGTGATTTTTTTTCGAGACTGAATGGAGGCATCCACATCATTCAAAGCGTAATGATTGCAAAGGCGCAACAACCCAAACTTTACTTATTCAAGTAATAATGCTCACACGAGGAACTACATATGATTTTCTTGTTCTAAAATGTATTTTTCAGTAACTGCTTTTGTAAAGTTACTTCCCAGTTTAATCAATGAAATTTCTCATTCTTAGCAATTTATGCTTGGACGTCTCAATCTTAAACTCTACAACCATGTCCGATTCCTTCCCGTTTTAAAATCTATTTTTCCGAAACCATTTTTATTTTCTCTCCGAATGACGAAAACAGGTTCATTCCATTTTCAAGGAACTTTCCGTTTCATCCCATTAAATACTTGACAACCACTCGGATTACATTAAGGGTATTTTATATCCTCTTGCACTCCCTCCCTTGATGGAATGGAAATCGTTTTATTTGTCTTTAAAAAAAATCCCTTGAAAATTATCCATGTGTCCGGACGAAATGATAATTCAAAGCTGATATCGCGCATGCGCGAGAAACACTAATAATAATAGAGCGAAATCAGAGGAATATAACTCAAACAAAATAAATAAAATAACATCTTGCTGTTGATGTCTGTCTCCAGCAAGGTTTATGGGTATGAAGTTTGCCACCCCGGGTGTTTTTTATATATATTTTATTATATCTCACTATTTTAAAAGCGAGAATGTCTGTTTCGGACGGTGGTGAGGTTTTACATATCAAATCAATAAAAGGGTATTATAAGGCGAAAAGGAACAGTGACAAATAGGAAGGGTGTTATTGAAACGGCACCGACCTGTAAATGGGAGACGCCTGAAGGTGTTTATTTCTATTTCGACTTTGAATGCTCGTCAAATAAGGTCAAACTACCCAACGGTTCTATTTCGCACCTCTCCCGTCACACTACGTCGTCGCTAGAAAAGTTCTGTCTGTACGAGTCGTTCATTTTGGTTGTCTTTTTTTTTTTAAATTATGTCCTCTCGATTGCTATTTTTCATCTTATTTCAGGTTTCATCGTTGTAGATGCGTCCTCGTATATTTATCTAAGGATTTGTCGGTTTGTCAGCTTCAGTTTAAAATAACATTCTTTGTTTTTTCATCTGTACTGCTTAAGTTTAAAATAAGATGTTAGTCTCTACTGCTTATGTTTGAAATAGAATCTGTCCGTCTGTCACGCTGAAGTTTGAAATTGCATCCGATCGATAAGAGTGTAGATTGAATAGACGTATCTAAAAATAACTATTTTATTGCTTTCATTTCTTTCTTTCTAAAAAACTCTGCCTTATCTCTCTCTCTCTCTCTCTCTATATATATATATATATATATATATATATATATATATATATATATATATATATATATATATTCCTTTCTATCTATCTCTCTCTCTCTTTCCACCTCTGTCTTTTTTTTTGCTCTCTCTCTCTCTCTCTCACTCGCGCACGCTCTTTTTTCTCTCACAAGCTCATTTTCACTCTCTGCTTCTCTCTTCCTCTCGCTCCTTTTCTCTCTTCCTCTCGCTCTCTTCCTCTCGCTCCCTTCCTTTCGCCCTCTTTCTCTCTTTTTCCGTTTCTTGCTCCGTCTTTCCTTTTCTCGTTCTCTTCCCCTTTCTTCATTTTTTCTTTCCCCTTTCTTTCTCCATTTCTCTTTCTCACTCTTGTTTTTTTTTCTGCTTTGTTTGAATTTTCGTTTTGGGGCAGAGTCTAGTTAGCCTTCATGATCTCATTTGTCATAAAAATAAAAACAAAAAACAAATTGTTTTTTCTCTCGTCGAATTGGGGTTATAATTTGAGACCTTATCTGGAGTTAATGTCTTCGCCTTAAATTCGCTCTTTTTAAATGAGAAACAAAAAAAAAACGAAGATTTATTTTTTTGAAAAGATAAGAAAGATGATGTATCGCAAACGTAATATGTGAATTGCTTGTTTCGTTTGCAAACTTATCACTGTTTTTATCTCAGTTTATAATAGATATTGTCGCTTTTCTTTCAACTTCTCAAATATTGTTAGCTTAAATGACACAAAGGCATTTTTAAAAAGATTAGCCATGTCTGTGTCGTGTCAGTTGGCGGATCACATTTAGGGTAAATGTTTTTAACATTGCTCTAGTTGTTGTACCTTTTTAGGTATCATATGCTATGCGATAATATTCCGATTCGCCATCGATCTCTGCGGTTTCATAAGTTTTAGGAAATTATGCTCGTCGGACAAAAGAATGTCGTTTATGTGCAATCGTGTCCGTTAGGCTAAAATGGGTTTTGTTGGATAATCAATGGTCTCTGGTATATTATGCCCGATAAAAATACCACATGTTCTGTACGCTATTTAATAGTCTATGAGAAATCATGTTTGTTGAATTCGAAATGTTCCCCCCCCCACTTTTTATGCCAACAGCGTGAGTCGATGGGCATTTTTCCTAATTTTGCAATTTAATTTTCTCTTGTATTCATAGATTTGAAACTAATATTCTAGAACACCCCATATCAATACTAATACATAGAAACAGATATATCGCATTTCCCATAGAATGTATTAAGGCCCTACATTGCGTTCGTTTATTTTGAGTCCAATCCGGATATGGTCGCTTAGAAATGAGTTTTATCGTCCAGATAAAACTAAATATATACTTTTTTTCTCTATTTGTGTATCCATGTAATATGTTCATTTCAAAACGCCGCGTCACACATCGAACCAATATCTCTATAGCTTTTCTTATTGATATCAACTTGTTTGGTTTAGCATCTCGACTTGAGTATTTGCAAAACGAACACTAATTAAAAATGCAGTTTATTTATAGATACGACGGCGCATGCGCACATACACTAGAAGAAAATGCGTGAATAGATATCTACGTTATACGTGCGATTCGGATCTTGTAAAACACCATTTTTTTATTTTGTTTGTTTGGTCAAATATCACGCTGAATCTTCGTGTTCTCATGTAATTGATATTATGCTTATCAACGTAGACTATGCGTATACTATTTATTTTGCGTATTAATTTTTCCAATTTATTTTTTTCCTTTCTTATCAATGTAAGTCATTAGCCTGTTCACCTAGAATTGAGAAAACAGGAAGTGGCGCGGTGATATTTTTACAGCGTAACCTGAAGGTCGAGCCAAGTTTAAAAGTATAATACTTTTATATGTCTAACCAATTAATGCGCGTATTTATCGAGGTAATTTTATTTGACTATTTGGATAACCAGAAAAAAATGGTTCATTTTTATTTTGCCCAAAGCTTTCTTTCCAGGCAAGCACTTGCATTTTAGACTCCTCATTTGCTGGTATCCTATACTTCTATCATCAGCCAGTGTCCTATACCTTTATAAAGTTACCGTTTGCTTGTGTAGACAGTTGTTGTTACATCTGGGCTGATTTACCAAACATTTACCCCCTCTCTCTCTCTCTCTCTCTCTTATTTTAATAAGATAATTTCTGTCTTCCAAGCTCTAGCCCCTGTCGCATCGCTGCAGAGTTGCACCTTTGAGCTTGTTCTACAATACTCCAAGAGTATGTGCACCGACAAACTAACTACACTTGTCCCTTTCAACGTAAATACTCCAAACTCACTCCCGCCACTTTACAGTAAAATTTCTGAGATGGCAGAATATGGTTTATGGTTGTGAGAGCTTATTATCTCTGGTCGCTTACATTTGGAGTTCTCTCACTCTTCCCGTAACCGTACCAACATGCAGAAATAAAAATATAATGTGAACAAACATCGGCGAATGCCTATATTATTGTATTTACCGTCTAACGCACGTTTTTTAACCAATACCAATAAATATTGTCGGTTTATTTGGTTGCTCTTCAGAGACAATTAAGTATAATAAAATAAGACGGATTAATCTAAAACAAAAACGAAGAAAGGTGATTAATAAAAATAACGGCAAATCAAAATATTTGTTACAGGTTGCGAAACGTGTGTAGGACTGCAAAGAAAAAATATAGGTATTTGTCGTAATAAACCAAATAAATGAATAATAAAAATAAATAACGATTTTAGTAGTGGACCGATTCTTTCCCGAGTTTTTCCTTTAGTAATGTGGGTGCAATTACTCACTATATATGCTCTGAATCCGAAAACATAACTTGCTTGTTATGTGATACAATTTGGACCATATTATAAGGGTCATATACCTTTTTAAAATATTTTTTTTTATATATTACGACATTATAGCGTATAGAATTTTAGTATTACTGTTAATCCGTATTATTTAGATTCATCGGACTACTATTCTCATCTTGGGGATGGTTTTCACGAGGTTTACGTCGATGTAACCTCCGACCTTATTCAGGTGTATCTTGTCGAACTCGGGAATGTTTGTGTCGAACTTGAGAATTTAGACGGAATTTCGGAGGAACTCTTCATTTATTTCACGTGGGTAGCATGCTCTTCTTCCGTCAGCCATAACTCTGTTGTAAAAGTAATATTCTCCTGAAGGTTGAAAATTCAATTCTTAGTGTGGGCGACCGAAAAAAACAATTGCGAATTACTTAGGACTTCTATCCAGTTATCCAAACAATGTGAATAACCAATCCTCATCTCCCAATAGTCAGAAATATTACTTTCGATGTTCGGCACCTAAATACTTGTCAGTATGTCGTTAAAGCGGGTCCACAAGAATAGCAAAAACCTTTTCTTATCTGGTCAACTATGAACTTATCGTGAAATATTCCAGAATGTTACTACATTATCAATGAAGCATGACGATCTATATACTTTCATATGTAGATGCATATATATATATAAGTATATACATTCATATGTAGATGTATATATATATATACACAAGTATATACATTCATATGTAGATGCATATATATATATACAAGTATATACATTCATATGTAGATGCATATATATATATACACACACGTATATACATTCATATGTAGATGCATATATATATATACACACGTATATACATTCATATGTAGATGCATATATATATATATACACGTATATACATTCATATGTAGATGCATATATATACAAGTATATAAATTCATATGTAGATGCATATATATATATATATAAGTATATGCATTCATATGTAGATGCATATATATAAGTATATGCATTCATATAAGTATATACATTAATATGTAGATGCATATATATATACATATACATTCATATGTAGATATATATATATATATAAGTATATACATTCATATGCATATATTTCGCCTTTCTCATTCTCTTTTATCTTCATATTTAACGTTTATTGAAGAGGAAGAAAATTAATTTCTGAATTGTTGGAAGTGACGAAACGGCCCATCGCCCACACTTTAAACCTAATACATATGATTTTCAGTTCGGCTTTCCTCCACACTCTCTCTATGCACGATCGAAATACCTAGACATGAATCATATCGATTCACACCCTTATTGCACATTTTGCGACCGTCCAGTGATTTCCCACTTTCACGCATGTAACGGGTCACCGCCCAAATTCTCTACTTCAACGAACTACAATCTCTATAAAGTTTACCAGTATTCTTTCTCACCTCCTTCCCCGCTCTTCAGATCTTTCACCACGCTTTCTATACTTTCCTATGAATCGTTTTTACACTCCTGTTCAACTCAAACAAGGGGGTACAAGGGCTTGTGGTTCGTCAGAGCATTCACCATTGAAATACTTGTAAAACAGGCAGAGGGATGCAACATTTCGTCACTGGGACAGAGGCTGAAGTTTAGATGACAGCTCGGAACCTATTAGGTTGTAAGCGCTTTTTTGGACGTTGTTCAGGATCGAGAGATGCACCTGCCCAAATGTGACATCAGTACCCCATACATGGCTTTTTAGAGGTACAGGATACTTTCAGGCGTAAATAACTTTCTAGCACGATAGAGAGAGAGCCCACCTTCTTTGTAGCAGCCTTAGCAATGATCTCGATGTATCTATTCCAATTCATGTTTCCTATGAACGTTAAGCCAAGAAGTCGAGGGATCATCATTCCTGCCAGTTCTTCGGAACACATTTTAGTAAAATAACGTAAAATACTTGTAAAACTTATTTTACAAGTATTTTACGTTAATATTGCAACGATGGAACAGTGGTTAGAGCTTGATCATAAAAGGTATATTAAAAATACCATCTCTGTTTCAGTTTGAAGATGATTCTGTCAATAAACGAAACTATATCATATTGTAGAAAGGGGCGAAGGGTGATAACTCGGGCTATGACAACAGCATATTCTTTTCCTTGTTTTGATTCTTACGTATATATCCATTGATATCTTACATGTTTTTATATAGAGTGATGTGGTTCTCATTTGATTGTGTTTAACTGTGTCGGATATAAACAATGAAAAGAATATGCTGTTGTCGTAGCCCTAGTGATAACGTACACACAAACATGAAATTCCTTACCGTATTAATATATAGATGTTATCTTTTGTTCTTTGCCCGTTTTAATAAAAAAAAAATAAATAAATGCGTTTGTTATCTGTACAACCATATGTATATGATATTTTCCTCTCCGTTGGGAATTGTCTGGTCCTACCAGATCAGACTGCCTGATAATATTGGCTTACTGACCTAAAATACACCAACCATTGTCTTATTTCTTTGAAAACTCAATCATGTTATGCAACGCTAATAACTAAAGGAATAATTTTCCTCTACAAAGCAATCAAACCAATCACCATGCCTGAACGTTTTAAGATATAAAGGATTTGAAGGATAAAACATTTTCCAAGATTACTAGATTTGGCATTTAAATAACCCAAAATGGGTTGATATGCCGTAAAACAACCAAACCAAGCATGAAAGCATAAGGAACTGTTGTTTAAACTGACTGGATTCTATAGTAACTCGAAAGTGGTGGATATGCCGTTAAACTAAATCAAACCAAACTGCTGGAAATTGAAATGAGCGAGTTTTTATTCTCGCTGTCAGCGAACAGCGATTATCCTTTCGCGTACATTGGTGTAATGAGCGATGCCAATATAAATAAAACATTGAACACAACACTACTCATATCTGTATTTACAAGTGTTTATCTTCAACCGTTACGTTTATACTTTTCTTTGGTTATAGCTCTATCGTTTCTTCTTTTTTTTGTTTGTTTGCTTTTTTAGTGTAGCCCGTTTTTAATTTCTTCTTCACCATTGCAAACCAGTTCCTTCGCCTTTCGCACCATTTTCCCACCTCTCCGAAATAAAGCAAAAAAAAAAAACAAGACAAAAAAAAACAATGAAGAATTATATCAACATGAAATAGATACTGATCACTATTAAATGTTCCAAGAGAAATCTAAAGTAAACGAAACTGTGTAAACTATGGTTTCTTTTTTATCTTTACTTACAGTGTTTAAACGGTGAACGAACAGAACGCCATGGTAAATATTTGAGATTGCTACAGTCGTTTAAACTGATTATTTGCTCATTTACGACTATAAAATTGTAGCTCTTTTTTATTAATATATATATATATATATATATATATATATATATATATATATATATATAACAAGTGTGTTCCAATTTAGTGGATATAAAATCGAATGGAACTGATTGATTCTTTGGCAAATCGAACATTTAACATTAATCTCGTGTTTCAACTTGTTAGAATAGTGACGTTCGGTTAATGCCGGAGGAAGAACATTACATTTTAATATGTTAATCTACTGGTACATTCCTTCATTTTGTGTCACGCTCGGTTTGAAGAAGAGAAAGTAGGAGTAGCACATTACCGGTTAGTCCGGGGTTGAAAGAACTTTATATAAAAAGAGGAAATGAGAGGGAGCGGTACGAGAAAGGCAATAAATGGATAAAAGAATAAAAAAATGTGGCGGTTGAATAAAAGGAACGACGAGGAGTCCCTATTATTAACATAAAATTTAAAAACAGATATTTCCATTCGTTGACATCTTTAAAACATGCGACGTCATCTCATCAACAGTTCTTCAACTTAAAACTATTTATTTTAGGAAATAAACGTTAACTTTGAACTTTGACATTACAGAAACTTTGATAAATTTTAATTGTGAATTTGATTTAACTGTTTTTTGTATTAAATATTAAAATCATTATAATTGTTGCAAATAGTATATTTATAAACTATTTCAAAAACGCGAATATATATATATATATATATATATATATATATATATATATATATATATATATATATATATATATCAGTGGCGACTCTAGCCTATTATTACTACTCGTGCCCGCCGCCCTCTGTGAACTTCAGTTCCCAACCCGTGGTCCGTGGACCCGAAGTAAAGTCACCAGAGTTGCTATTGCGTGATTCTCCATTGTATAGCACAGATTGACTAACGTATCTTGCATGGTGTTTTTTTTTTTTTTTTTTTTGTTAACAATCAAGACACTATATAATCTGTAGTCTTGTTAATACAGTAGATAAGATAATTTTTTTTCCTTTCAAAAGTATAGAAGAAAAGAGATGTTCATTACTATGACGAGAAAAATATGTTTATTAGAATAACAAAATTGATGACTATGACAACTAATATATATATATATATATATATATATATATATAAATTGAGTGTTTATGATACATCTAGAGTAACATGTTCATTATGATTAGACATGTTAGCCTAGATCACTTTATCGTCATACTATTGCAATCAGCCCCTCCTTTTGTATCTAAAAAAAAGAACAATGTATTTTCTGCGAGAGTTATGGTTTCCAACCTTTAATTTTGAATAGAGCATTTAAATGAATTTTTAAAAATGGAAATTTCGATACAGCCATTTGGACCGTCAATAGTCGCTTAAAAATCAATAATTAAACAAAATACTTGTGGAACATTACTTTATCGCAAGATTGATGAAATTTATTGGATGAGTATCTACCAGTATTTTTAATCTTCAATTTTTGAGCGATTATCGAGGGTTCAAATGGCTATGACAAAACTGTCATTTATAAGACAACACTCGACACCACTTTTCTTTTAAAGTAAATAAACGCTTCGGAATAAGTTAAGATAAACACTTAAGCAGGTAGGTAGAAAAGTAACTTATCTTGCATTTGGTAACTTTATTTGTTGTCTTTCTTTTGTTTTTAACCTCTCTCTCTCTCTCTCTCTCTCTCTCTCTCTATATATATATATATATATATATATATATATATATATATATATATATATATATATATATATATATTGCTATTTTAAAATCTGCTCGAAAGTTGTGCTACGGAAGCGATTGGATTCGAACTCAGCACAACTAGGTTCTCTGTCCGCGTACTTATTTATCTCAGAACGGCCTCAAAAACAACGTTAATAACACTACTTCAGAACATAATAATCGGCTATTTTTTATCCAATCATATGCCGTGTTATGTTTTGCATACAAGCACGTAAGTGATCATAAAAGACTAATGTAACGGTTTCAAGCATAAGCCGTACGTACGGTATTTGAATATATTTATCTTCAGAAGGTTGAGCTATATTTGCCATATTTTAAGATTAAAGAACGATATCGATTTGATTGTGAATACTGACTGGAATATTTTACGGCCAGATTAAATTGCTACATCAATGTGCCGAACGATGAACTGATTTTTTTTAAAAGTATTTTATGTTTCATTAATAATTTATTTTCGATCGATCATTTTAGCTAAATTCAAAAGTAATTTTCATTTTGTTTCAACTGTTGAATCAAAGCAAATGTCTTTTGAATTTGCTTTTTAAAACGTTTCTATGAAGCTATGTGATCTTAGAGTGGTTATATCGTTCCAATTTTTTTTTATTTATAGCTGTACATATCTGGCGTTGCCCCGTAAAAAAACATTGTTGGGCAGAGAATTTAGTCACATACTATTCAAGATATACCAAATATGTTAAGTTGTTACAATTTTACCTGATAGTTGACCATATTTTGAATTTTGGGAAGCAGAAAACAGCCATTTTCATCTATGAAATTAAAATAGGGAAATAAAATCTCATAGTTTAAAGGGAAATAACTCGGTAAATGATAATGTTACTATTCACTACTCCAAAAGTTTCAATAAAACCTTTGAATACAAAAATTAATATATTGCTCTATTATTAAAGTAGTTAAAAGATTTGATGCTTTGATATTTGGTTTGGTAATGCACTGAGATTTGCTCCTCTATTGTAGATTGCATTTACTTGCTAGGTAGTGTGCATATATATTCCCCATTTTCTCCCTATTTTCACCTGTTTTCAACTAACATAAACACCTTTTTTGCAATTCATGAATAACCATCATAAAGTGATGTTTCATTTAATGCCATGACCAGAAAATTTTAGCTCGTCTATAATAATAATAATTTGCAAATATATTTCTTTCCTCGGAAGAGAATCACATTCTTTGAAACTCCGTGAAATAAAGATGCTTTGGAAATTGGTTTTGGCGTATTCTGTCGAACAAAAAATTTACTTGTGAATTTTGAAGTTTAATTCTTAATTTCTTTTCTTTTCCTGCTCTCTATTGTGTTTGTATTGAGCTTTTCTATTTAGTATATATTAATATATAAATATAATATTTATATTCGGATGAAGTTTACTCTTGTTTGTATCGGTTAACCATTTCATTCATATTGCCTTGATTTTTACTGCAAAGAACATCAGAGTGAAACAGTCCGAATGCAGACCTGATTGATGCGCCATTATAATCGATGTCTGCGAAAACAAATAGACCTGATACATGAATAAGAATGAATTTCCAGATCAATATTAGAAAGTTGATTGCCAACCTAGTTTAAAACTCTGACCTCATCATCAGACGTTCTAGATAAATTTACTAGATTGAAACATTCGGAGATTGTCATCGAAACACGATTGTCTAACCCGTATCCCACGGCTCGCCACACGTCTGCTCATTGTGGCGAAATCACAAAAAAAGAGAATTTCCGCAATTTCATCCCGACCACTAATAGGCCTCTTGACCGTTTCAGAATCTTTGAATGACGAAGGTTTGACGAGATGGGATTCAGCTCTATGGAATGCGTGGTTCTGGGGCGGAAAGGGTTTTCGAAATCTTTCTAGACCGCCCCCTCCTAATCCTTGTGAGGCAAGTTGGGACGGGGCAGGTACTTGACGTGGGTGCACGCCACGCTCTCTTTGTAAATAGATCTGTCAATCTTCTCTGACCCTACTTCATTTACTCATGTCTCCCAACGTTGATTAGTTTCTTTTACCCCTCCGGGAGGTCTTCCCCCGTCTGATTAAAGCTCAAAGTCTCGCAGATAACCCTAACACTCTTCTGACCCTGAACTTCATGTACAAACTTTCTGGTAGTGATTTGTTTTACAATAATTTTCGATGCCTCTAGCTCGCTTTGGGGGACTTTTTTAAAAACTCTTATTCACGCCAAACAAAACACATTGCTACCAGTATAATTATCCCATAATGGCTTATACGAGGAATCGTGCAACTTCTCCAAGTGATGTTTCTAATAACGACAATAGTCTAGATACTCCACCAGACTAGATAATTCCCTGTCTGGAATCCACTAAGACCAAGAGACCACAAGAAATATATATACTACTGGCAGGATGACTCGACGTTGCCCGGGATTGAATGATGATCAACAAAATGTTTCACACTTTATATTTTTGTTGTCATCGAAATCGGTGAAATCGCCGATTTTTCAATCAAATCAATTAATTGCCTACTCTAGTTAGGGACCCATCGCGGTACACTGGGAGGAAACATCATATGTCTCTCCGCAGTTACTAAGTTCACAATACATCGTAGTTTATATTGCACTGTAGAGAACCCCTTGTCGATTTCATAAGCAAATATAACCTGGTATGTGTATGTATATATGTATAACGTCTGATATTTCATCAACATTATCATTAGGTTTTAAGTTGTTTTTGTTTCGGTCTTTTTATATATATATATATATATATATATATATATATATATATATACTCCGTTCTGTAATAATGAGATAAAACATGTAATTACAGGAGATTTAAATATAGTAAATAATCCTAAATTAAGAAAACTACTTAGTAAGGGTCCAAATTATAGAGAACCTAAATGCCTAAATTACACTAAATGCGTTAAAGAAGTTACTAAAGCACTAGAAGGTTTTATTATGTCTATGGTAAAGAAATATAAATTAGCACAGTCTACGTTTGATGCATGGAAAAATAGTATAATTGAATGCGTAAATAAAAAGGTTAAACATATAAAACAATTTAAACACCCTAGAAAAACCAATCCTCTTTTAAAAGATTCAGAAATACAGGAGGAACTTAAAATACTTCAAGAAAAGTTCGTAATAGTTCCGATTGATAAAGCGGCAAACAATATAGCCTTTATATGTAAAAAATATTATATACAACGTTTATTGATAGAAGTAGGACTTATAGGAAACGATTCGGATACTTATAAAGTAAGTAATAGTAATTTAGATAGTATTATTTTGAATAATAGTATTATTAATGAAAAAGTAGGATTAAAGTTAGAAGATAAACACAAAAATCTTCCATGTATGCATTGGATACCTAAAATGCATAAAAATACAGTTGGGGCTAGATTTATTGTAGGTTCAAAGACGTGCATCACTAAACCTCTAAGTAAAGCTATATCTAAAATATTTAAATTAATTATAAATCAAATAAATAATTTTCACCTGAAAAGTAAATTCTATAGTAATATAAATCTATTTTGGGTAGTAAATAATTCCAAACCAGTGAAAGAAAAATTAGATAAAATAAATTCCAGAATAAAAGCAAAATCTATAGCTACTTATGATTTTAGTACGCTATATACTAAAATTCCGCACGAAAAACTTATAAAAGAATTAAATGATACTGTAGATTTGGCTTTTCAAGGTGGAAAAGGTAAATATATAGACTTTTCAAACTCTAAAGCTTTCTGGTGTAAAAATAAAAATAGCAAAACTAGTATTTCTAAAGGTATTTTAAAAATGCTTGTAAGTCATCTTATTAAAGAATGCTATTTTCAAATAGGAAATAAAATATTACTCCAAACGATAGGTATCCCAATGGGATTGGATCCGGCACCATTTTGGGCAAATTTGTATTTACATAGACTCGAGTATATATATATGTCATCATTATTAAAAACAGATATATCTAAAACATATAACTTTCATGGGTGTAGGAGATTTATAGATGACCTTATATGCATAAACGATAATGATGAATTCGAAAAAAATAAACATCTTATATATCCAAACGAACTAAAATTAAATTGTGAACATAGAGGACAACAGGCTACATTTCTGGATTTAGATATAAAAATTGAGGATAGAATTTTTATTTATAAAATATTTGATAAAAGAAACGCTTTCCCCTTTAAAATAGTACGTATGCCCCATAAGGATAGCACCTGCCCTGTTTTTGTGTTTTATGGAACCATTATGTCAGAGTTTTTGAGAATAGCTCGCGTTACTCTAAAATTAACAGATTTTATACCACCAGTTTCTAGCTTAGTAATAAGGATGATAAAACAAGGTGGAGATAAAAATAAAATATTTAAACAGTTAAATAAAGCATTTGTTCGTTATCCTGATGCTTTTGAATCGTTTAAGATAAACCAGACTATATTGATAAAGGAAATCCAAAACTATATTAGCAATGTATAAATGTATTTATAATTACATATAATAAATTTATATAGATATAAAAAAAAAATGTATATATGTAAAAATAAAATATTTTTAACCTTTATATATCTAATTTTAAATAAATAAGAATGTAAATATACAAACTACTAACTATAGTGGGGGTGATAAGTAGTTGAATGGATTAATCCAAATCTTATAAATACAAGACTGATAAATTAAAAAATGTATCCATTTTAAATGTGGAAATTGATGAATCGCACAGGTAAGAAATTCATTTTTATACTATGAAAAGGTTAGTAATTGCAATTAAGAATAGGAAATTGGATAAAAAAATTTTGTAACTTGTCTTCTTCCTAAGATTAAGGGTGGTGGTGTTTGATCAACACTGCTGGGGAGCCATGATGTAATACACTGTTTTGTTTTTAAATCCCCGAAACAGTGTTTCATGGTAAACAACTGATGATCCCTTGAAAAATAAAAAAAATGGTATTATAGTAAATTTGAGAGTTGATGCAGTGATTGCAGGTGATTAAATGACTTACTGATTAGATGGGTTTTTTTTTTTAACGAATGATAAAAAATAATTTTTTGTATGGTTTCAAATGTTAAAAACTTCAAAGACTATATATATATAAATGAAAAATATAACTGTTTTTAAAAGCCGAGTATTTATCTGAATATTGGAGTTAAACATGGTCGAAACGCAACACACGCATTCAGTCTGACGTCATGAGTCATGTGATATTCTCCGACAAAGTACGTTGAGTGCTTGCCTTTTGCATCACTCTCGTTGCTGCTTGATGCGATGCGGCATAATCAGGCGACGCAGTGAAGATTATTCCACTAGATCTGTTAAGATGTACTCGCAACTTTAAGGCCCATTACACAGGAACGCTTAAAAAAAATTGTATTACGCGTTTAGGAGCCAAAGCGCATTTTTAAGACTTGCGAATCTACGAGATGCTGAGGCAAGAAAGCCTAAATCGTTATTAGTAATCACTCGCCCGTACCTGGCAGGTTTGCTCACACATCCTCCTGAATTCCGAGTCAGATGATTGGTTTTTGCAGATCGATAGTTTTCTTTGTGTGATCGATAACTTCCTGTAGTTAAAGCATCTATCGGCAAATGTTTGATCGCTTCATAGTGCTGTTGTTGAGATAGATTCATCGGAGATGAGAAAAGAGATGGAACCTCAATATTGATTAACTCGTCCGGGTTCTTTTTTTTTCATTTAGTTCCATTTAGTATTTTTTTAATAGATATAATCACCTATCGATCTCTTCTGTATCATTTCTATCAGCTTCAAGCACACTCCTACCTCTTCACCTAACACATTCCTTAATTTATTTCCCATATTTTAATAAGTCATACAGATATGGAGTTTGATTCTTTCATCTGATGAAGTGATTATCAGTTCGAAATCACTGCAAAGAGACCGTTAGATTATTTTCTACGTATATGAAAAGAAGAAACGGATGTTTTTTCTGTTGTATTGATCGTACTGTTATCCTGTTATTTTCCATCTGATTATATTGCGTACTCTTAAAAGAAGTGTTTAGTAATGTTTTATTTTTTTATCGCGGATCGATATAAAGCTGTTGTTGTGCTTTTTTTTTTTTTAAATCACGATGCTCTTAATACAAAGTATTAAGCTTTATTTCGTATCTACTTCACAAATAATAAACGTAACCGTTAAGCATTCGCAGAAAACCGATTCTCTTGGTGCACCTGTTCTTGACACCACTAGAGGGTCCGAGAGTATTAAGGATTCGAGACCGTTGGATCTTTTCCACGAGGTTCCCGCAAAATGAATAATAACAAGGTTTGCCAGATACCTATCATTATTGCTTCCGTTCAATCTTGAAAGAAAATGGATACCCCATGTAAGGGTAGCTGCGCGTGTAATTATGAGGCAAAGGTTGCGTAACCTTCAAGAACACATCTCCTTAATCGGCAATGCTTGAATCCAATGAACAACTGGACAGAATACGCGAAGAGCACATACAGCACCTGGTTGTACTTCGGTGATCGAACGGGGATCGGTGTGTAAACTTTACTGCCATACAGAATATATATCTATATTCATTTCTTAAAAGGTAAATGTAAAAATTACTGCCATTCATTGTTTTATATATTATATTCCTACTGTTTATAATATCAACTATGAATAAATGTGTTTATCGTACTTAGTTTTAATTTTTTTTTTTTTTTTTTTTTTTTTTTTTTTTGGTGATAAATCTGTTTAAAATATACATATCCAGTACGTAGAATGTGAAAAAAAATAATTGCAATAATAGTTTTGCGGTAATAATTAACGACACTTGTTGGTGATTAAAATCTATTTTTTGTGCGAGAATTTCATCCAATTTTATTCAGCGTGAGAGTAAATTACATGGCCCAATTTTTTTTAGACTTTTTCTCATTTTCTTTATTCTATTGTAACGAAGAAGTAACGGAATACGAATTACTGTATACTTGTTTCTTGTCTGTTTCGCCGATTGATATTAGCTTGACTGTCGTGTTCGAAAGATGAGATGGGTGAAGATGACAGCGGAGATATGTAAAAAGAGAGGTGTGTCCCCTCTGAGTAGGCTTGACGCCATCCAGCTGTTATCTCGCGTCCGATCCTCTCTGGCCACTGTTTGAACCGTCCGGCGACGTATTATTATTATCGCAATGGATGCCGGGAATTGGAAGACGTGTGCGCGTGTGTTTCTTTTCGGCTCGCGAAGATTGGCTTGTCAAAGAGACTCGTGTCATTTATTTACTTTGGACAGCTTAAGAAAGACTTTTTTCCCTCCTCTCTCTCTCTCTCTCTCTCTCTCTCTCTCTCTCTCTCTCTCTTGATCCCTCTCCTACTTCTCTCTCCTTTTTCTCTGTCCTTCTTCTTCTCTCTCCTTTTTCTCTGTCCTTCTTCTCTCTCCTTTTTCTCTGTCCTTCTTCTTCTCTCTCCTTTTTCTCTGTCCTTCTTCTTCTTCTTCTTCTTCTTCTCTGTCCTTCTTCTCTGTCCTTTTCCTTCTTTTCTGTCCTTCTTCTCTGACCTTTTCCTTCTTTTCTGTCCTTCATCTCCCCTTCTCTCTACTTCTCCTTCCATTTCTTTCTCATTCTTCTTTCCTTCTCCTCTTTCCTTCTCATTCTTCTCTCTCCTGCTTATTCTTCTTCTTCTTCTTCTTCCCACTCCCTCTCTTTCGCCATCCTTCATATTCGCTCTCCTTCTGTTCTATCTTTTTTTATCTCTCTCTCTCTCTCTCTCTCTCTCTCTCTCTCTCTCTCTCTATATATATATATATATATATATATATATATATATTTCTTTTCTCTTTATTCTCCCTCTTTCTATAGAGAGTGAGGGAGAAGTCGGTTATTCGTGTGAAATCTTGTTCCTACATGAAAATTCTATTGCTTGTTTTAAGTAGGCATAAAAAAAACTAACATTAGTCCAGAGAACGAGGAATGTCCGGACTTTATACTGATTAACAGACGAACAGTCTGAGCTAAAAAAGCGAATCTGACGACGAATATACTAAAAATATCTCCACAACAAATAACAGAAAAAAAAAACAAGGAATTACTTGTAGGCTTCTCACAGAGCTTGCATCTACTGCAGATTAAATAATAAGTCTCCTCATTGACTAAACATTTTTAGCTGATTTCCACCGTTTACCTAGTATTCGGCTGTTGCACCGAGCAGCAAAAACAAAGATTATATGTATAGTACATTATATTTCGACAATGGATGTTTACACACACACACACACACACACACACACACACACACATATATATATATATATAATCTTCTCCTCCCCATCCCTCAAACATTAGAAAGAACCAATGTTATTCATGTTATATGTTCTTTGAGAGAACCTAACTCTTATAATAATAATAATAATAATAATAATAATAATAATAATAATAATAATAGCTACATTGATTTTACAATCACTACTTTATCATGCTACCTTACCTTGCACCTTTTAAAATCTAGCTCGATTGATTAACATTTACAAAATTAACTGCCCTCATCTTATTTATTCTAGTCAATTACACTAAAATATATTCTAGAAACCAAATTAAAAATACTCGAAGCTATCTTCATTAAAATCCTACAATTTAAGCTAACATCTTAAACTGTTAACGTAATACAATTTTATTTTATTACGCTAATTCTGGCGTCGGGGAATTACAATTGTTAACCTCCTTCCAATGTGAGAATCGTCTCTTGGCGATTTGCTCAATAATGTGTGTGTTATTTTAATTAATGGCGTACATTTTTTAACTTAATAGGACTTTATTTTAATGTATTTTTTGGTTTTGAGATTCACATACGAAAGGATATAATTAAAATGAATTTTCGTTCGTCTAGAAAAAAAATAGAAAGGGCCAAATATGCTACATGAACAATTTTGAACGGTAGTGGTTTTTTGATGAGGGACTTACCTACGATGAAAAAAAAAACACTGATAATTTTGTCATCAAGGGTATATATCAGTTAAAGTAGGTAGAAACAATTGTTTCGATTAAAATGTTTTTCATTAAAAAAATTGCAACATATTCTAAGTGTGTGTTGACAACTAAAATAACGAAGCTTTATAAATATTAACATTATATATTTCTCTCTAGTTTAGTATGCCTACTCCCTTTGCTTTCGGTTGAATATTTTTGATATAACCTTTAGTAGAATTAAAACAAAAAATCCATTTATATAGCATAATCGCATTAATACACCTATTCACCGAATTTAAGTGACGTTGAGTTTGTCCAGTGCTAAAATACATCATTTAATATCAGTGATCTAACGGGAACCGGTATGTCAACGCAATTATGCCATATAAATAAAGTATTATACGAAATTACTTACATCTGAGCGGAACCTACATCTCTACAAAGCCAACATTTGCCCACGTATGGAATATTGTTGGCACATCTATGCTGGTGCATTTATATTTAATATCTCGCCCTTAAACAGCCCCACCATCACCCCAAAATAAAAGAGTTTCCAACCCAATAGATTTCGCACTAGCAAACTCCATCGCCGAAATATTGCATCGCTGTGCTTGTTTTAAAAGTATTTAATGAAGCGTGCTCCGACAAACTCGAAGCACTTGTATCCCCTCGATGTAAAATCCCACCCCTATAGTATAGAGATCCCTAGATACTGGAGAACCTTTTAATCTAATAGTTTCGTCCCTCGAACTGCTAGACTGAAGTTCCTTCCCGTGTCCCTACTTCCCTGGCTGTACTGACATACAGAAGTTCAAGTACAATGTGATCAGGCATATCGCTGTTCAACTCTTTACATAGTGTCCCTGTAGATTTAATCCCAAATAGCCTTATATCCAAGTGGTACTGGGTCTTGTTTGGGGTGAAATTATCTATATATTAATACGATAGCGCGTGTGTTTTCTGTGGCACGCTTACATTCGGGTCATTTAATTGTTATGTACTTCCATTTCTTATCATGAATAATTTTGCCGAGAATTCTTCATAAGTTTTGGTTTTCATTTCGATTATAACAAATGGCACTCCAGTAATCTATTTTTTTTATAAATAATTTTATCAAGAATTCTTCATAAGTTTCGATTTGGATTATGGCTGAAGGAACTCAAGTTATATATATATATATATATATATATATATATATATATATATATATATATATATATATATATATATATATATATATATATATTTCATAAGTTTTATTTCGGTTTCGATTCAAGCTAATGCACCCAAGTCATATGGATATATTTTTTTATTTTTAAAATCGCAACTTTATAATATACAAAAATCGATAGAACATTATATCTATAATAATATATACGAAATCTGCAAGAATTAAACTATCATATTTAAACGTACTTTACGACCGGGCTTTACCGGGCGTTCCTGCTAGCTTAAATAAATACTTTTGCAGTTTTAACAAAAAAAAGCTACAATAATATCAGAGCGTCTCCATTTACACTGAACATCTACAGAATGCCAACATCAATATATTGCATATGAATTAGTCCTCTGTGGAATTTCCACCGGTCCCCCTAATAATAATAATAATAATAATAATAATAATAATAAAGTTGCAACTGCTTGTAAATTTTTGTGTTGCTAAGGGCGTCTCCATTTAGTTCAATGTATCCAGTTTTATACTGATGGTTTCCCATTCGTTTTTAATTTTGCAGGAACTTGCTTAACTTTGTATGATAAACATTGACGCGCCCTTTGATCAGAGTTAGTCAGGGAAGTGTGGGGTGGGGGTTGCTGATGTTGATTTTCGTTTTGTCCATTTTTAAGGTACCGAACGTTTTATGAGGTCCTGCTTATTCAAGCAAATAGCCTCAAATGATCAAAATCCCCCCCCTTCCTAGCCTCTCTTCTCTTCGCGGACTTCCGCGAAAGAAGAAACTGAATGAATGACTGAATAAATAATAAAGAAGGGGAAAAATGGTCAGCTGAGAACCGAAGATATCTGAGGCTTAATCCGGCGAAATAACAGTTTGTCTCCACGGAATATAAAATCGATAATAATGAACAGAAAACGCTGATCGCATTTAAAGAAAGATTTTCTAGACTCCATCAGAAAAAAAAAATCTACGAAATGAAAAGAAAAAAAAGAATATGTACAAAACCACACACACACACACACACACACATATATATATATATATATATATATATATATATATATATACATGAGTTATGGGGCAATTACAAAAATTTTACTGATCGGAATTTTGGATCCTGATTCTTTTTAAATTTAAAAAATGTGTATTAGCGATTTGATATATTTTTTAAAATGTTCAAATTACTGTCAAATTTCTGATTAATGTTCGTTATTATTTTCTAAAACGAAAAAAAGGCAATATTTTAATAAATATACATTGTGTGTGTTTCATTTTTTTTTTAAGAAAAAACTTAAAAGAATCGTTTTTGTAATCGGAAATTTGGCTCCAGTTTTTTTTATACGGATTTTGATACAACAGAAATTTCAGATTTTCTAATTTCCTATTCCGATTCGGTCGCCACACACACACACACATACACACACACACACACACACACAATTAATCGGAACTTTTTGTGGTATCAGAATTGAAAGTTTTGTGCCTATTTTTCAATACTAAAAACGATTTTTTCATTGTTTTCTTTTTTTGTTTTAAACTTAATTTTCAATTTCTAACGCTAATAATAAAATTAATATTTATCGATTTTTAAATAATCCGAAAAAACTAAAGTCTAGATATCCCCGCACAGGTATATTTTTACATTTGAGAATATATACATGCACATATTTTGTGGGTTTTCACTGTAATCTGACAACTAAATGAAAACAACTTCATAGTTAAATATTTAGAGTATTTTAAGAATCAACATCGGTAATTCTATCGGAATCGGCGAAGAGTTTGGAATTGTACTATCACTAATATCTCGGGATACGGTGGCCCTAGGATACGGTTTTTTCAGGTTACGATGTGGAATACGATTTAATAATATTTGCTGATATACATGTGTATTATATGCTGTACTTTATTTTGTTATTTTTTAATGGCGTATCCCGGTGTTCTATTATATATCAGGTTGGTGCAAAAATAATGTTTTTTGACTTCAACTATATATATATATATATATATATATATATATATATATATATATATATATATATATATGACATTATTTTTGCAACAGTAAGTCTACCACAAGATTAGACTTGTGCAAAAGTTTGCGTCGAAAACAAACGGTTTTTAACTGTACAATCGCTTGCTACTGTCCAGAACTTACCAAATTGAATTTTACATACGACCTCCCGTATTGCTGAAAGTTCCCGTTTTTAAATGACTGATCGATAAACTTAGGGTTTAATATTCCTTAATTTTTAGAAAATTACACTCTAAAACTTTACAAAAATTTGATTATCGATTATTACAATAGCCCTCTCTCTTATCTAGGAATGATCCTATTTTGTATAATAGTCAAAGTTATTTCATTAAATTATGTGTCATTGTTAGAACTTATCAGAATTGTGAGTACAATTTAAAGTTAATGTATAAGGTTATAAATACTTGATATTCGGTTATGACATTAACCATTCCTATTTGGATTGAAACATTTTAAATTATTAAAAAGAAATGGCGGCTATTGGTGGAGGGATCTAAAGTGCTTTAGATTGAAATTAGATTTTGCTGCTCTGTCATGTTAAAGTTTTGAATTACTATTTATGTTGGCCCGTTGCGTTTAAATTTAAAATAACATGTTATTCCTCAAACTCACATTGAATGAACGCATCTTACGAATTTGACTTGCGTCCAGTGGTAAATATTTTCTTTTGAAGCTGCAAATTGAATGCGTCTCCATGTTTATCCTACCCACACACATCTGTCTACATTTTGTATGTCGTACTTAATTTGTCGTGTTCATTAAATTCTATTTGTTCATGCTATTTGTCGTTATATCTTCTTGTTGATGTGGTCTTTCCTACTTGTGAATCCTGTCGTTCGCTGTTTGACGGTTTGTTGGTGGTTACTTCTGTGCGCATGCGTGTATAATTTCAATATTTAAAATGTATTTTTATTTATTTTTAGCTGGTACAGTATTACATGTCTATAATTTACCCTTGATTTTTTACGTTTTAATTTTTTGTATTTTTCTCCAGATTGAATTGTATTGCTTTTATTTAAATTAGCAGGGCTGCCTGCCGTGTCTCGGCAATGGATAAAGACCTTTGGGTACTTCTGTTCCCAGTCATGATCCACATATTATTAATTTTATTATATTTTAAATATTAATTGGCTATGAATGGGAATAACTCGCACAATTATAGGGTTATTTCCCTTTATTTTTAGACTTCTTCAATTAAATAACATTTTCTTTTTTACCACAGTCATTTATTTGGTTCGTAATGACCTCAAACGATTTGAAGATTGCTTTTTTACCGTAACATGTTCGAGAATTCGAAGATTTAGCAGTTGGTTTTAGCTGGACGGAAACAAAGATAAACATAATTTTATTAACTGGCCGCCTGGCGTTGCCTTGTCGTAAATACGCTTAAATATATTTTATTTTATGCAGATGTCATTTATTATTATAGAGCCAATTCTGTATTTATTATTATATTGTATCCAATGTATAGTCGTGATTATAAAATTAAAAATAAAATTACTTCGGTGCAATTAGCTAGAATTCAAATAAAACATTTATCTCTCCAGCATTATTCGTTACCATCTGAGCCAAGTTCACATGCGTATCAAAACTTTACAAATTACCTGACTTAAATATATCACTTATATATGTGCATACGAAGAAGAGCACTTTACGTCGACTTACGCCTGCAAAGTTCCATTTTTACCAATTTCGAACCCTTAGTATTTATCTTTACCGGCTAAAGATTAAATCAATTTTTTCATCGGGTCTGAATCTCCTAGATATCTGGTCTCAAATCTGTAAACCAAAAATTGACAGTAGTAGTTTGGTAGAGACCGTTATACACACAAATATACATGCACACAAGGTCACT